>NC_034411.1:68266728-68362928 GCF_002078875.1 Numida meleagris
AGAAAAAAGCAGTGTGCATTCAGAAGGAAATAGAAGCTAGCATCCATTTGGCTCAGTTCAGCACATAGGCTGTTTGTATTCAAAGACTCTATCTTCTTATCTGGATATAATATAATACAAACAGCCCACTGGAGTATAGAAAAAGAATTCTACTAGTACCTAATCTCCCAAAGTTAACAGTTATATAATGATGAAATGATGACTTGTAGGATGCTTTATTATAGGGGAAAAGCTACAAGAAAGCTTCATATTAGTGGTTAGCTATGTGCAAGGTTTTCCATCAGGAGATGCAAGTCAATGCTGAAGGTACGTGACTCGAAAGTATCGCAGCCCTTCTGCCAAATTTCTGCTTTTGTGACTGACAGTTCTTCCTTCGCTAACTGGACTGAGAAACAGTTGTTTCTAATTTCTGAAGGACCAGCTAAACCCAGTGAGGAAGATGGAAACAGGCAATGACCACACCGCTTTCAACGCAGATTCTTTGCTTCACTATTCACTACCCTCATGGAATCTATCATTTGGCAACATTACCCTATAAGGCAAAGGAACAGCTATTTATTAAACGTATCCAAGAAAACAGCTGCTTTCAAAACATGCTCCTGCTCACAGCAACCCGCTTTTACAGTAGCATCTTTTTTCAAACAGCATTAGTCTGGCAGCAAGTGTATCTAATTTGAGATATGCAGGCAGATTGTCTATGTTCAAGTTGCAACAGAATGCAATTGAACACAGACGCGGTCAATTAGAGTATTTATGATCAAATATAGGGTGTGTTGTACAGCAAGCACACACGAAAGTGTGCAGATGGCTTCCCAACTTCTTTACCCGATGTTAAAGCTTAATTCAGAGCTGTTTCAAAAATAAACTGACAACAGGTCATGTTGCCTGGCATCAGAAATCATCCACTTTTCTCCTGTTATTTTGTCCGTACTCATTTCTAAATGCCCCCTCAGGTTTTGGGGTAGGACATCCAGGTCTGCTAGGTTTAAGAAGCCCCACACTGGCACAGTGGATAACGTTATCTCCATCTCCTTATCAGCCGCCTGTCACCACGCCAGCGTCTCCGAGCAAACATTCCCAGTGACGCTATCAGCAACGGGAAGTATTGGGATCGGAAGTATTGAAAGCTGGGCGGGGGGTGGGCTGGGAGAGGGAGGGACTTGTGAAGCCTCACAGCAGAATAAATAAATACCTTCTTATCAGGCTCCTATCAGTTTCTCCGTGGGGTCTGTCAAGCAGGAAGTTCAAATTGACACTTTTCTTTTTTTAAAGAAAAAAAACAAGTCCTGGGGGAGGGGAAGAGGAAGGAGAAGTGCCAGCACTGCTGGAAAAGTGATAGAGAAACCCAGACGCCTCATCTGGAGGAAGGGCTCTCTCACTGTCACAAGGGTAAAGCCGAGGGTGGGGAGGTACGTGCCTGATGTGCCAGAGAGAGCCAGTGAGGCGAGTGACAGAGAGGAAGCTCACGCGGAGAACTTAACTTGCTGTGCACAGCTGCCCAAGGGCCCCACTTGACAGACAGAAGATAGTGGCTCTTTCTTTCCCTTCGAAGTTCCCAATAAAGCCTTCCCTCCTATTAATTTTCACGTGCAACAGAAGTTGCAACGTTTAAGGATTATTTTTCAAGTCTAACTGTGACAGCGCTCTTTTGCTTGGAGGTCATCTTTGCTCCATAAATCTCCTCCTGACTTCTTCCCCTATTACCTGAGCCCAAGGAAGACCTGGAACACCAGAGATCAAAATACAAACAAGTGTGTCAGCACCGTGTAAAATAAGAGAAGGTAATGTCAGAAGCCAAGGAGAGGTTCTGATGTTTTATGTTGAACGTGGATTTAAACCAGGGCTGAAACTGTTTGAGAGCTTTATAACCTTTCTTACTGCTCTTAAAGGGGCCATACTTCAAAGTTAGAGAGATTTATTTTTTATAAATGGATTTTATTTTTAACTTGTGATTTTAGATTTAAGTTCTTACTAATCACCATCTCTCTCCACCTTGCTTCTCCCAGCGGACACATATATAATAGATGAAGGCACACAGTCTTCCAAGATCTGTATTGTTTCTGTGGTCAGGCAGGCACACAGAAAAGAAGTTAATGATGAAACAAGAACAATGCAGTTGCATTTGCAATGTAGTGATCTGATGGGAAAAAAAAAACAACAGACGTGCCTCCTTAGGAGCCTGATCTACTTCTCACTGAGGTCAACAGATTATTTTCTCAGATCTGAGAGTTGTGAGTGCATGTGAGAAGAAAAGGGACAGAACTCTTGTTACGTTTAAGTATTAATGAAACGTGAGCGGAGGGGGCTGCCTGAAGTCACTCCAGTGTGGGTGTTCCAGTTACAGATGGCTGCCGTGCTGTCAGTTTTGCTCATTATTTGAGCTCCTAGCTACAGCACGAGAAAGGCTTCATAAAAACAATGACCTGTTTTTTCTAAAAACTTGAAAAACGGTTGTAGGCAGACAGTAATTTCAATAGTAATTTCAGGAGTGAGATGGTACTGAACACTTTGAGTGGTGAAGCTTAATTATGCCGATTCACATTTTTGATCTAAATTAAGCACGCTTTTGCTAGTAGAAAGAGAACCTCGAAGTTGTGAAGCAGGCAAAACAAAGAGTGTTTCCACTCAAAATGAGAGTGGAGACCAACATCTAGAAGTCTATAGTTTGATCATCTGTTTTCTAAATGTGTCCAAGGCAGTGTGACTTGCCTTTGAAAACGTTTTGCTCAAAGAAGGACTTCACAGATGCCTTCAAATAATCCTCAGTATTAAGTCAACTTCAGCCCCAAATTCTCGTTTTGCAGAGAGAACTTCGTATACAATTTGAAAATCATTTTCCTCAGCCCATTTGAAGATTCCAGCAGGCACTTTTTAAACAAATGCAGATGTTTCCTTTCGACCCAAACAGAAAAGCTTTAAAACCAGAAAGTGAAACTGACCATAAACAAAAGGGAAAGCGAAGAGCATGCGTTAGCTAACGACAAACCTAAGAGGGTCAGTGTAAAGAAAGCAAGAATACATTGCATTTTAGAACAAACCGTTAAAATCTTCACAGAATACAAAAGATTAAGTAAAACCTCACAGAAACTGCTCATGGAATACAAAAAATTGCCAAGTGTTTCCCAAACATGCAAACTATCTTCCCTGAACTCAAACTTCTTTCTGAAGCTTGACCAAAATAACATGTCACCTGCCTGTGCTTGACTGATGAGACAAACATGACATGAATAGCAGGAAGTTGCATCACATGATTGCAATACGTGAACATTATTATCAAATAGTCATGATCTGAGTCAATGCAATTGTATTTTGTTTTTAGAAATAAAAAAAACACTATTGCCCTCTCCACTCTTCTTTTCAAAATAAAGCTGTTATGATAAGTAGGAATGAAATGCTAGATTATGTAGGATCCCTATACAAATTTCCTCAGTTTGTTCGCTAATCCAAACATCTACAATATCATAGATAAACAGTTGATTCCAATGCAATAAGGCTAAAAAGCACACCTAAAAATTATCAAAATCTAGTATTTTGGTCTGAAGGACACAATAAACTTGCCATATGACTTAAAACAATTTACTGCACAATGTGACTATGTCTGATGTCTCAAATCTTGATGGAAAATAACACTAGCAGCCTCAAAATAGGCGGAAAGGAAAAGGGAATGTGTTGAAATGAGACTCAGTTTCTTCCCCCAGGACGGAGTGGAGTCTTGTTTCTACCACAGTTGTGCAACCCTTGCAGGCACCTCAGCATCTTCTCAAGGTTATGTAGCTTCAATCGGAGCTAATCATGGCCAAGAAGGTAGGCGTGTGCTTCAGTGTCTGAAGGACTGGGTCAAAGGCGTCAATTCAAGAAAACACAGAGGACACGGTTAAACCCGTAACTAAGTGCATGCCTAATTGCTGTCTTGGATCTGGATGCTTTCCTTCTACGGTGCAAATGAACTAACGCTGGAGAAGTTACCTTTAATTTGAAAGTTTGCTGTTACAGAGGCAAGTAGATGTTATACGTGGATGTGTAAATATATTTATGCTCCAAAGTGGTAGTTCTCTCATTTTTGAGGCCACTAATTACAGGAAATAAAGCCAGAGAAATTCTCTGATACATTTTTCCCTGGAGGACCATCCCACTCCAGTGCTTCGAGAGGATCTGAGGTGCTGAAGGTTAGTACTGTGATCCCAAAGTCCCTGTGGCACCTAAAGCATCTGCCTATAGTTTAAGCCGGTAAAACTGAGGTGACACTGGATGTTCTCCATCAGTGTGTGTCCCAAGCCACCTTTCATCTCCTCCAAAGCCTTCTGCACAACCAAGATGTGGCAGAGGGATGGAACTGGGGCCGAACACCCTGTTGTCTGTCGGTGCCACTGTCCCACACTTCACTAGTGCATGTCCCAGCAGAGAGGAACCCTGATGGAATCTGTACCCCAGCTTTGCCTTCCTTTTCCTCAGAAGATGTCAAAACCAGCAGCCAGGAGGTGGGAGAGCAGTGATGGTTGGCTGCTCCTCTGAGGGAAGCTGTTCCACTTGAAACACCAAATTATTAGTGACTCCCTTAGCTGGGAAGAGCTTTCCTGAGGGGGTGGCCAGTGGAAGGGTTCCTCAAGCACTGATCTTAGCTTCTAAGACTGTTTTATGAGGGGGCAAAGCTCCATCTGCAACTAGATTCTTATGTGAACAACTCGGGGACAAGCCGCCTGCATTTCAGTTACGGATGAACACAGAGTGAGGAGGCCTGGGCCAATCTCATGCCAGAAAGAGAGGCTGAAGAGGCGGTGAGGGTGCTTGCTAATTTTAAATTTAACTACAAGAAGTAGTCTGGGAGGAAGGGGAAGAAGAAAGCTGCACAGTGCTGACATTTGCTTTAAACTCATCTGGTTCCAGTATTAATGTCAGAAAAACATCCCTGCCTGCATGGCTGCTATAGGCCCTGCAGTGAATAAGCATCTTTGAGAAACCTCTGGACTTCTTAAGAAAGGGCACCAAAACACTAAGGATCCTCAATTCTTACAGTACGTGAAGGGTTTCTGGCCTAACAGTAGGCCTTAGGCCTGAGCATGTTCATCATAAAGATGAATGAAAAAAGATAAAAATGAGAGAGCTGTTACTGTCAGTGGAAGATGCTTAAAAAGACGATAAACTTGTGCTCTTTTCTCATTTTCTTTACGTGGAAGGGGTTAACATAGAATATCTAAGTAGTTTAAACAATTACCTTTGAGAGGAAGAAGGGATGCTTCAACCTCAGTGTCTGGAAAGGCTACCCTTTCTAATGTTAAGGCTGAGCTATACAACTGTTGCTCAAGATCCAGTCCCTTCAAATTCGGGTATTAAACCTACTTTTATTAGAAAGGAATATTCTGTCTGTTCAAACAAACCTCGTTTTGACATGAGTAAGAGTAACTGGGTAATTTGTTGACACTTAGCAAATACATTCCTTACCACTTCTGTAAGGTAACCTAAGGTGACAGCAGATGTAGGAAACTATGGCTGTATTTGTGTATCCACCCAGTTAGTGCCCAACCAGTTCTGGCTATATCTTTGCAAGCTCCTCATCCATGGGAACCCTCTGTACTGTTGACTTGTCCCACCTGCAGGCCCTACTTGAAATCCAACAGTTCATCATGTTGGGAAATAAACCTGCACAGCTATTGGCAAAATGATATATGTGCAAAGATGACAGAATCAGTGAGATATTTCTTGAACAGGGAATAGAGCAGCACAAGACATTCCCCCCACCCCTTTCTCTTCCTTTTCCTGAAAAGAAAGCAAATTTTCTTCTATAGTGTGTTATGTTTAGTAGTGAAAGACCAAAATCTGGCGAAAGGGAGACATTCACGGACGACAGATGTATTTTTGATTCATTTCAATCTGATGTCATTTTCATGATGCAGAGTTGCATTTTAGCTCTAATGACCCACAAAGTAACACTGATATTTTATAACCCATTGTTTGTTGCCAAATAACAGTAAACAGTGTTTTGTATAAAAAAACCTGATTTCAGTTTTGCTTCAAATTTCAGCGTTGGTGCTGGCAGAAGGACAACAGAAGGGACTTCAAGGGACTCTGGGTGAGATGCCATGCAGTGATTAAAGCTATGAGTAGAGCACTGAGGCTGGAAATGGTAAGAAACCACAGCGGAACCCAAAGATAAACTCCTGGAAATACCTCTTCCCCCGTGCTATTATTTTTGAACAGAAAATGAAAGCTACACTATGCAGCCAAGAAACGAGGACAGAATATACCAAGCTTAAAATATGAGAAACCAGATGAGAAGAACACACGAGGTTTGCTCCCAGAAGATAAGTAACCTTAGATGCTAGGCCTGAAGAACATTATACAGTCAACATACATTTTGTCAGACACCTAGACAAAGTCATGGCACACAGCCACTTCCTTGTACAGTAAAGGCAGCACTTTCAGAAAATGACTGGACAGCTTTTAGTATATGCAGTCAAAGCAGATTTTTGTTCAATACACTACGAGATCCGGACTTGAAAGTCTGTGTGTGAACCAGCAGCTACAGTTCTGAACGGAGACGATATCTTCAGGTTGTCTGTCCAGAATTTCATGAGATAATATTCAGTTGCTGTGCTATAAGGAACAGTAACTGTTGAGATTTTTAGTAATCTATTTACATTTGTATAGGCACAGGGAACTCTTTCTGCTGTGTTTTGTTTTTTTTTTTTTAAATTCCCCTTTTCCACTCCAAGCTACCTACTGTGACACAACAGATGATGCAGCTGTATAATTATACAACTTATTATTAGATCATATAGGCAGAAGAGACATTACTAGCATTCTTTGTTTATACTGTAATACACTTACTGAGGTTCATCATTGTCAGCTCTCTGGAGGAGGGATAGTGCAGCCTCTCTGCAAAGTCTCGGCAATACCACACAAGCAGCTCTTGGTTGGCAGGGATGGGCTTGATAGTGTAGAAGTAGATGTTCATTCCATTCTGACAGGCTGCCAAGTTCTGCTCCTGAACTGAGTAGCCAGGGTTTACATAACGCATCCAGTTGCTCTTGTCCTCATTAAATCCGTCAATGAAGTGGTGAAGCTCACCACTTGAATAGATCTGGAACAGAGAGGAAGTGCCTTTGAGTATATATATGCACGATATGCAACATGTGCACACAGAGTCCACAGGGGAAAAATGATGTTAAAAAAAAAAAAAAAAAACTTTCAAGAAAAAACTGAGCAGATATTACTGAAGAGTTCAACCTGGGTTCTTCCCATTGCAATTATGGTATTCTCTGTTTTAAGAGAAGAAATGCTTATTCAAAGGTAAGTACACAGCTACCTTTTCCATCTCTGCTCAGCTTGTGTAGCTCTGCTAGTATGGACAAATCAGACACAAAATCTGAAATGCAAAGTACTCTCCCTGCCTAAGTCCTTTTCCTGGTACTACGATCAACAACTGGGTGATACTAATGACTGCAGGTCTGAGTGCATGCTTGCATTAATGCTTTGAGTCACCTGTGTATAAGAGTGACTGGCTGTGCTACGTCAGAGTCTTTCTCACCTTTTTCTATGGCCTCTGTACTTGCAGTTTCCTACCACCCCCGCCCAAAGGTTTAAACTATGCAAACATCCTCCACCCCCCCCAGAGTCCTAAAGCAACACTTGCTCACAGTTGGACTGTAGCCCTTTTGTAGGAAGACTGGGCGAGGCAGAGATGAACTTCACCTGCCATAACTCAGCGAAGACCTGGAAAGGGGCCAATCGATGAGAAGTCACTTTTCCTATCAAGGGACACGCTCTGACTTGTCCATGGAAAGGAACGAATATGTGGAGCTACACATTGTTCTGTAGCTTGGGGGAGAAAAAGTCCCAGCCACTGGGAGAACCTACTGTTTCTTAAAGTGGGAAGAATAGGAGAAGTATTTAAAAAAAAAAAAAAAAAAAAAAGGGAAAAAACCCTCCAGGAGACATGTCTGTTCTGGACACATCCCTTGCTCTCAGGGAGAACTGGCTCCACGCTGGATGAAACGGAGTTCCCCAGCTTGCAAATTAAATGACTGGGCACATGAAAGGGAGCAGCCTGCCCCGGTGACAAGTCTCCTTGGGCAGGAAATGCCTCCAGAAGGGGAGACACAGCTTGCTGCAAGGAGGAGAATGCTGGGCAGCCTGCTCCCGCCTTAGTGCCCACACCATTGGATGGGCATGCTGGGCCTGCCACCCGCCTGGACCTCTCCTTGCCACCCTGACAGCCGCCGGCACTGAGGGGTGAGGCAGCCTGGCCCTTTAACACGGGCCATAAACACCAGAATCACTTTCTTTAAGAGTAACTTCCTGTAAACTGAGAAGGGGGAAATACATGTGGCCTCATCAAAGCAGCCTGCGAGAGATTTTGCGGTGTGTTTGTTATGAGAAAATGGAAGGGAGATGGGTGAATTTCTGCTGTCTCAAGAGGAGCCGTCAAGTTTCTCCGCTCGCCCCAGCTCTCAAACTTCCAGGAACGGCGCGGGGCCACAGAACTCAGCGCCCGCCCTGACTGCTCCCCAAGGCCAACACGGGATGGATCAGGGCCTATGCCCCCGCCACCCTGGCCTAGTTGCCCTGCTGGGCTCCCACTTCTTCTGGGTAAGAAGAAAGCAGATGTGCTGAGTCACAGTGCAGTTCCCAGAAATGACGTTGGCCCCGCTCCCCTCAAGCATCCCCCTGCGTGCTGCAGATGTTCCCGCTCCCACCAGCGAGCCAGGCGTGCCTTCAGCAACATGTGGGAAATTATCTCCCACAATTTCCTTTGCACATGCAGGCCTGCTTCAGCCCCATAGGAAAGAATTCATCTTCAGTGCAGCAGTGTATCTTGAACGAATCAAGAGATTATAGGAGGGAATTTAATGATGCTTAGATGGCTCCTAGGATATTATTTCCAAGGATCCCCTCGCATTTAGGCTTAAAATCACATCATGAAAATGATGTCATCTTTCCCGCTGCCATGTATGAATGAAGCAAGATGGTGAGCAGCTCTGATCCCAGAGTCTGCTGTATTACAAACCACTGGCAGGGGTAGGGCCAGCACACTGATCTCTTCCTATGTCAGACACGAGCTCCAAAAACTTCAGCTAAAAGAAAAGTGGTGTAGCCCAATGAATGTGAAAGCAGCTGCCTGCTTTGTACAAACACTCATGCAAATAACTGCCTGTGCAATGCTGTATTACATTGCATGAGGATGATCAGAGAAAACCAAAATGATGCAATTAGGTAGGAAGAACTGTGCTTGCCCTGGGTTTCACCTGGATGTGAGGTTGCGATGTTGCTATGTGGCAGGCAGGCACCTGGGCACAGAGGCTTGGATGTACTCCCAAATCCACTGATTTAGACATGGACTAAATGGCTAAAGGCAGCAAAACAAATCCATGAAGAAATGGGGCTTAAAGAATGTCCTCTAAAAATTAATAATGGGTCTGCAAAGGAAACTGAGGATTATATTAACTGATAAACTGGAAGCATATTCCCCAGCGTGGAGTTTTATGCCAAAACAAGTTGGCCGGTGCTCTCTTCCAACTTACAATACTGAGTAGAAATTAGGCATCACCTCTAACGTCTGTTTGCCCTTAATGATTTTTTTCTTCACTAGGATTCATGGCTCCTCCTTCTGAAGTAGACTAGAAAAGCCTACAGCTTGAATTATACATGCTGAAGATCACCACCTCTGTGTTACAGCAGTTCTGTTCAACACCAGGAAAAAATACCCGGAGATACCATGATTCCAGAGGAAAAGATTATGCACGACTTTCATAACTTCTTCACAGCTGGAAAAATCAGGTATACACGACGTTTGCTTAAACAAGAATGAATTTCTACAGTGAAGAAATTCAAGACAACCTGCCCCTACAGCAAACAGCAGAATTATTTCTTTATCCCATCAAGTACTGATCTGCTTCAGAGGACACAGCCAGGAAGGGCTGGGTATCTCCCTTGCTCTCTCCACCTACACAGCCTCTACATTCAAGACAGGCAGGCTCTTACTCAGCTTAGCTCACCACGTTCACCCTGCTCCTCCGTGGCAGCAGCACACAGAAGTTGCCCCCTGCATTCACACAGGTCTGAAGCAGGAAGTGACCCAGCTTTTCAGCTGTACTCATTTAGTGATCTGCTTACGGCAACAACATGGTGCTGTTTTTTCCTGCTTACCCGCCAAAAGTATTTTCTGTTCGCATTCTTGGGAACTGTATCGCTGGTATAGATCTCTCCTACCAGGGGTCCAAAGCGCGTTCCTTTTGGGATGTACTCTTTGCTTATAACTCCAGTGACCTACAAGAAGAGCAGCACAGGATCAGTCCATTGCCAGCAGAAATTGATAATTCTTCCTTTCTCTCCCCTGCACCGCAAACTTACAAGGTTACACAACTAATACATGAAATTTTTATCAGCAGGTCAGCAAAACAGAGATACTTAACAACTGTGCTGGATATGAGATGACCAGCTTTGTTAGACCCTAGAATCTTACCGAGACATACATAAGCCAAAGATGAACACAGCTTGAAAAATATATTTTGTAGAAATACAAAAAGAAACAGTAATCAAAATGTATAGAGGTTGTCAAAGAACTTCACAAGTTATTTTTCCTATTAAAAGGCAACCTCTAAAATCTAGTTCCAGCAAGTAAAAATATTCAAGAACTATCAATCACTTTGCTGCCACACAGCCAGCCGTAGTTAGGAATTGGAATGACTGCCTCTCCAGGTCAAAATGAAACTTTACCCCTACTCCTCTTACTCCACACCCCTCCTGATAGCTAAAAGGAGAAAAACAACAACAACAGCAAGACCTACAATTCTCTCATCAATAGTGGCACACAAAACAGAATACGAAATGGCAGTGGGACATGTACTCACAGATCACCCTCTTTTATAAAAAGGAGGCAGCAGTTCCGGTAACATATGACAAGTGGGTTTGGTCAAAAAGGCGTAAAGGTTTTGATGAAAATGCTCCACTGCTAGGTCTAAGAAATGTACTCTAGTTGCTCAGCTTCCTTCTTGACAGTAATTATACCAAAAAAAGTCACTGACCACAAATCAGGAAGCAATTCATCATTATTCAGAAGAACGTGCCTTGGAGTAACCCTTTGCAAAACACTGCTGAGTTACTGGTTTTGTCCCTCTCTGTTTCTCACCAATCTTCCTAAATGTAATATATCCAAGGACTGTTTAAAAACAGCAATTCTATAAACCAGAAGCCCAAGACTATGCAAGATCGATCCTGCTGCTCAGACAGTGGAGAAAAGGGATGGTAAAAAGCCCATAAACTTGGTATTATAACCAAACCTTCATGGCAAAACACATTAATCATGTTTCCTTTGCGTATCTTGCCACTTAATAATTGTCTTTTTGCTCATCAGGATTTCAGAACAAGACAGCAATAGCAGAGTTTGTTGATAAACACTGAGAATGGGGATTACTGCTGTCTGAACTCAGCAAAGAATCAACATTCTTACCAAAGCAGATTAGCAGTCACCAAACCCTGCAGATAGCTCACTTCAGCAAGCATTTCATTTTCCTTGTAACAGCCCTTCACAGCAGAGGATGGTAAAAACCCTGAACTGCAGACAGCACTTCACAAATTAGCTAAGCCTTGTGATTTTCTCATGCTACGTTTTCTTCTGTTGCATCACCTTCTGTGTGAGAAAGGGAGACAGACAGAGAGACAGAGAAGTACTTGTCTGTGTACTGGTTAAGATTAAAAATCCCAGTAACCAACTAATGCCTGGCATAATTTCATGTGAGATGTCAAAATAAAGGGAACAAATAACAGCCCAAGCATCAAGGAGATAATCCACCCGGAAACAGATTGCTGGGTGTATGTGGCGTGGTTGTTGTTCACGCTTGTCTGTGTTTTAACGTGTTTCAGAACACCACAAAACAAATTAAATGTCAACAGTAGAGGTAGTTAAATGCTCCATTGATCTGTGCATCTGGACTGAAGAGACAAAAAAGGGACTTCCAGAAATTTTCCTACACCTACCACAAGCTGAAACAAGCTCAGTGGCTCAGTTTTATTTTTGTCATGCTTGTACATTTCTCATAGAGAGCTGAAAAAGGCAGATGTTCTTCTCATCTTCCCCATATATCTTCATTTACATTCATCTGCCCTCTCAAGAGAAGTTCACAACCAAGATACAGCACACCCTACCAGTCTGACTGCAAGGTAGATCGAGTTTTTTTTCACGGTTTTAAAATATCCTGCCCTTAATTAAAATGACTTTAATGAAATTCTCAGAATCTCTAGAAATCACTCCTTGAACCAGTCAACTTGAAACAATCGCTGCACACTGGCATCTCTGACACAGCAGATGCTTTTTGATATCCACTTCCATAGAGCGTTCGCTTCCTCCCCAGAACACAAGGACGGCTTCTCACCCCTTAATATCAGAAGGTGATTTTGGCAGAAGTTCTAGACATGTATGTTTGCCCTGCTGAATCAGACTAAGGCTGCCCAGCTGATCTTTAACCAAGGGAAGCTTTCTGGTCCTGGTGTCCCCAGGATTTAGAGCTGATGCTGGAGGAGGGTTGCCCTTCGAGAGAGGGGGACCACCGTGCCAAGCCAGCACCAGGTTCCAGGCCACCGTCAGACGCTTGCACAGCCCCACTGTCGCTTTGGGATTAGCTTAATAGGAGCCCACAGAGTGCGGAGCTGCTCACGGCTACAGCTAAACAGCAAAGGAGCTGCGTGCCCAGACTGAGGGGAAGCTGGCTGTGGGCTGCCAACAAGCCACTGCAGAGAGGCATTTCAGACTTGTGTCCACCAGGTGTCCTTCAGCACATTTCTCCGTCTGGTGAGACCTTCTGAAGCAGTCTCATGGCAGGGAACCACAGAGGAGCGTGGCTTGAGTTCTGCTTGCACCAATAGAAGCCCTTGCACAGCCTGCCAAACTAACCTATGCAGCAAAGTGAGCAAAATGCTATTTGCAGAATATTGTCTTCTTTACAGACACTTATCCCCTCTCTCTTTAAGCTATAGCCACTTAACAACTTCTAGCACTCTCCCAACTGGGCCATAGATGCATCCTTCCTTTCAGTAAAACATCATTTGTACCATGAGGACTAAACCAAACCCGGTATCATGATGTCTATGCTGGATCTTCGCATTCCGGCCAAAGCTGAGAGGAGCTCCCGCTCCTTCCCCATGGTCCCAGAGGGATGGGACGTGCAGAGAGAGCCCTGCCTGCCTTAAGGAACAACGGCTGCAGCGTGGGGCTGCAGGGAGCCGGGGGTGGGGAGCACCCAGCCCGGGGCGGCCACAGCCCTGGAACTGACCAGGGTCCTAATGTGGTGCGGGGGCCGAGCTGCCACCAGCCCGCTGGGCGGATGCCGGGCATCACAGGGCTCTGGTTCTTCAGCCGCCCTGAGGGGAGCCCGTTCAGTGGATGCTTTATGGGCAGCGCTGGCCTCGCCGCTGCCTCAGCGCATCTGTCAGCATCAGCGAGCCAGCGTGCAGCAAGACAAGCCTGCAGCTCCCGCACAGGAGAGAGCAGGGCTGAATGCAGATTCACTATTACCAAGGGCTTTAAAAGACTAGCACTCCTACAACTTTGTTTGGAGTGAGAACATTGAAATAAACAACTCCGATGGATTCCTAAAGAGGAGGCTATTTTATAATGGGACCAATATCTTTAAAGAAATAACAAAAACACAAAAATGTAAAAAGAATAAAAATCTTACTGGCTTCCGTGCACTGTGAAACAACAGTAATTTCCAAATGCAAATCAGGACAAGTCATCATGTGCTTTAGAATAATGCTGATTTTTCTTAACTCCTAGGCCTACAGTTGTATAAACTCACATAAATTTAACCCATCATTCAGTTAGCACTTTCTAAAAGAGGTGCCACGAAAGGAAATGTTTTCAGACTGCTTCCTCTCTGATCGTGTATGTAAGAAATAAAATAAAAACATGAGAGCGAGTGTGTGAGGTGCACTGGTAACAGCTCCAAATCACTGCCTCAGAACAGCGTCCACTGCTGAAGAGCGGCCTTATCAGAGACATGCAACAAGTTACTGGCTTGCTGAGATCTGTTCTCGCTGTCAAGCGCACGGGATGGGGTGCCAGGATGAGGCACTGATAGCATTCAAGGCAGCTGATAACTGCCATTTGATGTCAAGAAGGGCTGTTTGGGCTACAAGTGAAGCCAAAGTGAAAAATTATTGAAAAAAATGTTTCGAAATGAAAAAGATTATTCACATATGGCCTTCTTGAGTGTGATTTTGGCATCATGTTTTGTCCATTTTTTACAAGTGCTAAAACTGGAACAAAGATAAATAATTCATGCACAGAAATAAATAAATGACTTCACGTAAATCTAGCAGCCCAGAATGTTACGAGCAGTAGTAATTCATTTTTTAAAATGCTGACACATACTGTGAACTCATAACGAAAAATGTGTCCTTCAGAAAAATCCCCGATCAAGATCCAAGAATAAACAAGAGTATGATGTGTCATGGACTCTCTCGCAAATTCAATAAGCTCTTACAGAGGCACGACGCACTTCACAAAGCGTGTGAGGAAAAGAAACACGAAAAGCAGCCCTCCCCAAACAGCAGCACTTGTACTTCCTCCCTCCTAGGCAGGCACGCAGTACTTTTCCTTCTCCAAATGGAGATACAATGCTAATCATGACAACCACATGATCTAATCATGATAGTATTTAGCATTTCACAAGCGATGTATTAGACATGTTTTTGTCAATAAATTGACTCAGCATTTAAAACTCTCAACCAGATGAAGCCGCAGTTCTCCCAAAAGTTAACAATGAAGACAGCTCACATCTGAAATGCGCTGACAAACATGCACGCAAGCATCCCCCGATGCCTTACCTCAGACTTTTGCAAGTGAAAAATCCCACCCTATCGCGCTGTCAGGATTCTGGTGGTTTTCCATGAGGTCAAAAACCAGAGCCAGGCTCCCTCTCTGACCCCACAGATGCCGGTGCGTAAGAGAAACACACACCCAGTTCTGACCCCACTGAACAAAATCAAGACTTATAAAGTAGATACAAAAATTAATGCTTTGCGTCAGGAGCTGTGAGAGGGCAAACGGGCTGTGCCACATGCAGCTATCTCACCCCACAGACAAGCAGCAAACGAGTGACCTGTCCACACATTTACAGCACCGGACCTTTCACAGAAAATAAGCAAGTCCCTTTCTTACACAGCTACATTAGAGATAGCCAGGGCTCCTGAGTTCCTATTGCTCCTGCCAGTAGGTGCTATTCAGCGCAAATAAACGAGCATGGGGAGCTTTGGAGAACAAAAGGAGGATGTCCTATATTCAGACTCCCACTAGCAAGGAGCTGTGTGGGTCATACTTGACAAGGAAGAACTTGGAACCCTTCAGCAACTTTTCTTTCCCCCCACCTCCTGTACAGCAGTCACAGCAATCCTCCCACCTCAATTCACCGAGCTCAGCTACAGCACAAGAAAACTGCATGCTGATATTTCTCAACACAGTGCTGGGAATTATAAAAGCTCCTTGGACACCCACTGCCGTGGCTGCAGAACCAAGCCCGAGCTGGGCAGTCAGTCCCGGGCTGGCTGCCTGGGCCCTGTGCCACAAGATCAACCTTCAGCCGAGAGAGCTCTCTGCATCGCACAGTGAAGCTGTGGCGTTATCTCTCCCCAAAGTCAGACGCATCTCATGATACAGCGAGGCAAAACAAGGTTTTGTGCTTTTTTTCGGGAGCATGTCCTTACTCTGCCAAGTTCTGCAGGGCAGGGCAGGGCAGATGGGAAGAGAAGAGAGATTTTACATGGGAATTTAGCTTTAACCTCTTAGCAAACCTACCAGGCATTGTATAAGGTACTGCCAAACTCAATTCCACAGTGCCAATACCCTCCAGCTGGGGGTCCAGCCCTATTTCTGTACGCAGGATTAAACAAGTACCTGCTTTTAGAAGGAAACATTTGATAGACACAGATGAGTGTATTCCTTCTCAGCTCTGTGGTCAGTGTGTTTAGCCAAAGCAGAAGCACAGGTAATAGCTGCCACACCACAAGTCTCAGCACAAGGAGAAATGAAGGGTTGTCCCTTGGGTTATTACCCTGCTGAACATCACACCTAGCTATAATAGCTACTCTATAGGAAGGAGTAAACACAAAACCAAATTGCTCATCCGGGCTCATTTCTTTCCAGCCCTTCTGAAACAACAATAAAGAATGCACCCACTCCAGGGACACGGATAGGACAGACTCGCACGGCCAGCTACCAGTGAAGATGCTGTCCCAGATAAACACAAGTCAATCTGAGCTATGGCCATCCTGCTGTCCAGCTTACGGCAGTCCCACCACCACATCCTCAATCGATATGCCGAACTGAAGAATTTAGGAAGTCGGGACCATGGTGAGCTCACGAAAAGAATAAAGCAATTTCATAACCGAAGAGAAAACAAAAAGAAATAATTAAACATATTTCCAGGAATTTGTTGTTTTTTTGTTGTTTTTTTTTCCCCTCAACTTTTTTTAAAGCTATTTATTGGACAACTGAGGCACTTTAATCTCTGTGCCAGAAGCAATGAATGGTCCTGGCAAACAGCAGTCTAGAAATTGGCACGGGGAACCACCCCGCAGTTTAAATATGCTTATTCAGAGGCTGTTCAAGTTGTGTGAAAATTTAACTGTTTGTGAATTGGCTCAGAGCCGGGTTCAGAGACAGGCTGGCCACGATTCCCAGTGCAAATACCACACGACAGATGCCCCGTTTGCCATTTCTTAAAAGTATTATGAGAGTCCAGCACTTGGTGGTGGCGTAGCGTGCATGAGTAAAGAATGGAAGGCAAGGCGAGCGCACACTTTCCAAAGCGCCGTGGTTTGGCTTGTCTGACTCCAACCTTCCCCGGGCACGGCTGCTTACCTCTTTGCAGTTTGATGCATATTTGAAAGTCAAGTTCCTTGGCAAGGAAGCCTCTGCCTGAGTGAGGGTGCCTCCATCGGCACTGGGGTCCCACGGATGGTCATTGACAATGTATGTGCACTTCTCTTCGAAATCGGCCTCCGTCCACAAGGTCATGTCAGCATCCTCCATGTCCATTTTCATTGTCCACTCTCTCCCTTTCACCAGATTCTTGAAACTCACAGCGTCCGAGCTACACTGTGTAGCAGCCTGGAAAATAAGAAAACAGCCTTTAATCCTCATTGTCCTTCAGTGTTGTGGTTTCCGTTGAGACAGCGTGACTAATGCAGCAGTCTGTGACACTTTAAAAGCGTATGCAGGATAGCTGGTACAGTTGAGTAATAGCCAAAAAGCAGTGTAAACGAAGCTGCGCTGGCTGAAGCAGCGCCTTGAAATGCCAGCCTCGGTCATAGCGAGGAGGGAACCAAAACAAAGAGGAAAAAAATCCCCGGGCTGACAACCGACGTACCTTTCTCAGAGCCTTTCCTTAATGTCTCCGAGAAAAAAAAAATATTCCATGCCCAAGAAAGCGCGGGGTCACGGCCGCACGACCACTCAGTTGCCTGTGGAAAGGCTGCCTCAGAAAGTGTCACACAAACAAGGAGAGGAAGAGGAAAGGAGCTGCTGTCTGCGTCTGAATGAAGCTAAAAATGGAAAGCGCATGTTGGAAGAGCGGAACCCAGCCTTGCCTTTTCCAAATGGGGAAGCCTGAACTTTCCCACCGGCTTTCAACACACAAACAACTTTCAAAACAACCTGCCCCCCCCCCCCTCCTGCCGTCCCCTTATCCTTTGGCACGGGCGGCCAAGAGAGCCGACATCCTGCCAGCATCCCCACCGCCCCGCACAAAGCACTGCCACACATTCCCGGGGGCCAAAAAGGCGAAGAAAATGAGCGAGGGAAACTAGAAAAAAAATTCTTTTTAAGTCCTCGTATCCCTTGTGATGTTCATGGCACCTCAGGAATTACTCCCTCAAAGCACTGGCTAGGATCCCTGCGTGAGAAATTCCTCCAAACCCACTCTTTCTCTCTCAGACAAAAGCTGTGCGAACAAACACGGCGCCAAGCAGGTAGCAAGACGCTCCTTCCCCGAGGTAAATAAAGCACCCAGCTCCGCGCTCACGCCGGACGCAGCCTCCTCATTACCCTTATCCCGTACAGAAAACGCAGCTCCGCGACGTTCGCATCCCTCCTCCGACAAAACGAAAGGGCCGGGAGGAAGAATGCGGGCTTCCGAGCCGGGGGCTGGCAGCGCCGGGCTGCGGGGCACCGGGCTGCGGGGAAGCAGGCGACGGGAACGCCGGGCTGCGGGAACACGGCGCTGCGCTGCACCGGGCTGCGGGAGCGCCGGGCTGGAGCTGCCTCCCGGCGGAGCCGCGGTCCGGGGCTCCGAGGTACCAAAGCCGGGAGCGGGGTCGGCGCTGCCCGGCCGGGAAGGCTCCGCCGGCGGCTCCGGGGTCCGGCGCGGGGCGGCGGGGGCGCGGCGCTGCTTACCGGGGCTGAGTCGGAGAGCGGTTCCGCACAGAAGCCCCTCGTCCGCGGCGGATCTCGCTCATATCTACCGAGTAAACATTGCTTCTTCCTTCCAGCCGCTGGGTCCCCGGGAGACTGACTCACACCTAGCGCCTCCGCGCCCTCCCGCTCCTCCTCCCGCCGCAGACAGGTGCTGCGCGCTCGCTGCTTTTGCCTTTCCGAGACACTGGAGGGCTGAGTGAGACAGCGAAGGCTGCAGCCCGCGCCCGCTCCCTCCCCGCTTCGGATTCCCAATGAGGCGCCCCGCCGATGCCCGGGCGGGAGGTGGGGCGGTACCTGCGTCCCCGGCCCTCACGCAACGCGGGGAAACTTTGCTTCTTTCATTTCGTTTCTGGCTCGTTCTGCTCTTCCCCGGGGCGGGCACCGCCTGCCCCGGCCGTGGGGACAGCCCCGCGGGGGCACCTCCGGGCGGCCGGGAGGGCTCCGAGTTCTGCTAACCCCCCCCCTTTACATGAAATGCGTGTTTGTTTCTTGTTTTGTTTTAACGCTGTCTGAAGCTCAGAGCGCCAAAGGTCTCAGCTTCCAGCCCTCTCTCCCCACCCCCCGCCGACTTAAGTGGTCAGGATGCTATGAAAATTACAAGGAAAAATGACTTCCAGGGTACCAAATTACAACTCTGATTTAAAGCCCCTACTCCCAAATCTCAGTGATTAAAGCAGTTTGATAAGCCCTGTCCAGGAGTCTTGTTATTTTGGTTTTATACCTTTATGGGGTCTCTTTCTAACGGTTTGTAAAAGGAATGAGGAAAATCATCTCAGTTTCTCCCTTTAAATAAAATCCCCTTCTCCCCATATAACAACAGGGAAGTGCAAGAGGGAAATGCACAGCAGGCAGCACTTTAAAAATTGACACCTCTTTTGCAGCATTAAAAACATTATAATAATAATTAAAAAGAGCACTGCTCCTTGTGCTAGGTAATATGAAAGTGATCATGGTGGGAGGAGAGTTGCAATAGTCATTAGCAGACCCCAAGCCCAATTTCTTCCCCTGACCCAAGCCAACGTGCTGGCTAAAGGAAGGACATCCTGTGATGATGGCATACAATGTCCTGTTTGTTTATTATTAAGAGCATTCCTGCTTCTCATTGCAAAACAGCCAGATGCCTTACTTCCTCCAGTGGTCCTGTCCCCACAGCAAGGAATCCTCCAGCTCAGAGGAACAATGATGCACGGCTCCATTTATAGCCATGCTCAGCCCACTGCAGGCAAGGGCTGAGGCAAACCTCCTTCTCATCTCATTTCTCCTACACTTTTATCACTGCTGCCCCAGCATTGCCTCTCTGGCAGGTGCGCACACAGCCATTTCCCTCCACCCGTTCCTCCTCCCCAGTAAAGCACAGTGAGGAGGATTACTTTGCCACTCTTGGCCCAGAGCACTGAGAATAGTACATCTGTGCAAAGACCTTCACGTGCTCTGCCATGGAGGGCTCACGGCTGCGGGCAGAAGTGGGGCAGCTGCCTGTGAGTGGTGTCCTGCTGTCACCGTCACCCCAAGGGACTCCTCCAGAGGTGGCCCCGGCCCTGGGATGGGGGGTGCGGGTGGCATTGGCTGCATGGGGTAGCAACGAGGCACAGCCAAAATGAGGGGTAGGAAGGCTGTGAAGGAGGAAGAGCCACTCATTAAAGGAGAGAAATCCGGCCTACTTGATTGGGTTAATTAACTGATGCTGAGTCACACCGCATAGAGCAGAAAAACAATGTAGTCATACTGAAGGTGATTATTTTACCAAAAAATAGTCTCACTTTGAGAGGCAGCTGTTTCAGAGCTTTTCACTTCCCTGTTAGAGTGACAGGAAAAAAAGAGGAGGGCACAAGAAAAATAGGGTTGGTGCATCTCCTTCAGGGGCTGATCTTAATGTGAAGGAAAGCTGGAGAAGAGCAAATCCCTCCTTCAAGGAAGGAGAGGGAGGAGAGGAGGCAGAGGACAGATCAACAGAGACGAAGTGACGTACTTGCTGGGACGACATGAGGATGCCAGTGCCACAGGAGCTCTCACAGAGCCCAGGAGGGCAAGGGCAGCCCGCAGAGCATACGGGCTGCCTGTAACTGTGGCATACTCTGAGGTTGGCCCAAAATCCACCCTCAGTGCTGCAGAGGGGAAGGGATCTTAATGTCACGCAGTGCTGCCCGATCCCAAATGAAAGCAAGTTTATCAAGAAGAGAGAGAACAAATTGTAAGGAATGTGTGCTGAAGCCAGATCATAAAGGAAACTCTGCTATTAAAGAAATACACAGATTGACCTTCTGACCTTCCTCTTTAATAGAGAAACGTATAAAGATGCCCTACTCAACCGGCAGCCGTCTGCTCTTTTATAAAAATCTTTCATACCAGTAGCTGCTATTGTCTGGAATGTGCAATTTCAAAATGTTGTTCATTTCAAAAAAGAACATTTTTAGTCATATTTTCATTTTTTCCTTCTCGCTCATAGAAGACCTCAATTACCGTATTAATCAGCATTTCTTAGGCAGCTCCCTCTGCAGCAGCTTTCAGCCTGGCAACAAATCATGAATGGCCCTAGCGGCTCTGATCTCAGAAATCCCCATCCATTTCCTTTGATGCTATCACCACCTCAGCTCAACAACAAGCAGCGGCCTCCGCTCAGCTGCTGCCGCTCTCCCCACCAGAGCGGGAAGCTTCGGGGGAAGGAGGAGGGCAGGGAGTCGCCTCGAGCCTACAGAACTTCTCCAGAAAGTCAGAGGGGAGATAAAATGCACACGAGAGATTAAAGCGCAGTCTCATTTTCACATCCTCCTCATCCCCTTACCCAGAGAAGGTCAGTGCCGGATTGACCACATCAAGAGCCACTACCAGACCCACCCCCTTCCCCACTTCCTGTATGTAGGCATCCTGGTGCTAGTAAACATTTGGGGACCAGTTGTGGTCACTGCTCAGAGAAGGTACGCGATGGAGTTGCACGACTGCACTTCTTCTAAAAGAGGCAGCACTCGAAGAAGGGTTTCCTTCAAGTTCTGCTGAGATACGCTCACGTTTCAGGTCCGTGCTTCTGAGAATGTGCCCCGTGACAGAGTGAGGGCATGCTCTGGTGGCTGCGCGACAGGGCGAGCTAAAGCCTTCTGCCCACACACCAGCCTGACCTTTCCAAAACACAGCCTATAGGCTTCAGATATGATCTCTGAGGCTTTGTGTGCCCTGTACTACTCCTGCACGGGACTGCTTATGAGGAGAGAAATTAAAATCACACTTGAATCTACATGAAGGTTTCTGCAAGGGCATTTGGGGTGGCGTACGTTGTAGCCAGGAGGCTTTTACATTAATGCGTGCAGCTCTCAGGGACTGCCTTTAATTACAGAGCACACTGGCCACTGCCTCCTAGCAGTTCCAAATGCCTGTACATTTATTTTAGTCTCTAGTGTGCAACAGCAGGAGGAGACCTTTTGGCTGCACTCTAGCGCAGGCCTTGATGGCTCCGTAGATTTCGACGTTCTTTGATCCTCTAAGGAAATTTTCCCTGAAAAGGGAAAAAAAGAAGTCGAACGAAAATGCCATATTCCTTTTTTGTTTCCAGCTAGGCCTGATTAAAATGGTGCTCAGATGACTCTGAATAAGCCAAAACAACCCCCTTCCAATGGAAAAAAAAGAAGAGAGAAAAACAGTCTTGCAGCACACAGAAGCACGTTTAGTTCCTCGAGTTTGAGGAAATGGCTGTCTGGGCATGGTGTTGGGAGAGTGAGAAGTCACTGTGAGAAGCTCAGCTTCTCTTTGCTGTGAGTGCAGCCCAGCAGCAGAGACGTAACAGTGTGAAGACACTCGCTCTTGTTTCCCAGGAGGCGATCTAGGGTGAAGGTATTGAGAAAGCTGCAACAGCAGTGGCAGCTTTGTCATCACACTTCTTGTGTGTTTTTTTTTTGTTCAGAGTTGGAGACGGCAACAGACTTTGGGGGCTGACAGAGGAGAACTGACCACGTGGAAGGAGCCATCTCCCTGTTCCTTATGAGAAGGACAGGGGGACCACAGAAGATCCCCTCTTGCTTACTAGCAGCCTTTCCATCACACTCTGAGCCATGGTGGTCCTAGGAGACGTAGGGATGATAGCCAGGACCCCACACAACAACCCTTGTGTTGTCTTTGCATGTTTCTGCCAACTCAGATTTATCCTGGACAAGCAAACCTGAGCACAAAAATCTACCTTCCATGTCCTGCATACAGCTTTTTCAATGTTCTGCCTGTAGCAACTAAGTCTGTGAAAAATGAATTAGAGCACCCAGCCCATTCCAACCACTTTCCAATCTTCCTGGTGACAAAAGCACAGGCCTGAAAAAAGGAGCATGTTTGGGGAAATTTTCCTTGAAGACAGGCTGATTTCCAGATTGATTCGGAGGAGGGATGTGATGGTATATGTACACACACAGATATATGTATTAGAAGTGTCACTCCTGTGAATATTTCGAACACCCACCTCAGAGCAATGTGAAATACCAAAGCCAGCTCAGAACGAATTGCATGAATTCAACTTGCACGCCCCTTTCCAAACCTCACGACGCTTTTTGGGGTACCCTCTCCTCAACCTCCTGGGCAAACAACAGTGATGTGAACCTTGGTGAAGCCTCAGATTCTGTCCCAGCCCTGTTCTGGTTCCATCTGAAAGCTCCCCAGGCTGCCGGTGGCGAGGGGCTGGTGCACACAGCAGGAGGCTGTGATCCATGGGTGGAACCTCACCACCTCTCAGACAAAGGACTGGCCACCGAGCGCATTGCAAAACAGATTAACAAAAACAACAGCTCAGCACCATGACGGAGTGCGTGTGTTGGAAATGAAAATATTTACCCACAGATTATCACAGACCCAGCAATGCTGCTACCATGCATCTGGGATGGAAGGATTCCACACTGAGTCTGAGGTTGGAGCTGGTTAGGGGACTGGGCTGGGGCGGGCTGACCGACCGCACTTTAAGCTGCCGAGAGTACAGTTGTCACTTCTCCACCTTCCCTACCCCACAGTGGTGAAATAACAGTCTTTTCATACCTGTGTGTTGTGTGGGGGAGGGAAGAATTCCTCTGCTATTAAACACAACTTCTCATTAAACAGTTGACACCTTATCCTTCTTTAAATGTTGTAATGTTTACTTTGCAAAACCCAGGAAAGCTTTTAAAATAAAGATAGCTAAGAGAGATTCCTAAGCCTTGTGTCCTTGCTTATCTGCTCTTTATCAAGCAGCTATTGTTCCTGGAGGAGCTGGCTGGAAGGTGGAGCGAAGGGGGTTAATGTTCAATAGGTGTCTCTGGGCTCCCCTGCAGGAATAGGGCTGCTGACAGAAGAGCAGCAACGGGCTGGCCGCCTCCTGCAGAATGGGACGAGCCAAAGGGAAGGAAAAACCTAGAGCTGCAGCTCCTTTGCCTCTTTTTTTTTTTTCGTTGCTCACCCCAAACAACTAGTTTAAAAGAAAGACATTGTCCTTAGGAGAGATAATCCCACAATAGAGAGTCCATTAGAGGTATTAAAGCATTGGCAGCGCCTGATCTACAAGAAGGGCTCTGTCCTGACAATAGACAATTAAAGCTGATAAATCTGCACTACTTGTTGCTGTTCTAATTCCTCGTAATTGTATGCTACTTGTCCCTGCCTCCTGCGTCCAGGGATGAAGCATGCTTCTTTAATCTCCAGAGTACCTGACCTAGTTCCTATGTGGTCTTTTCAGGACCTGTTTTCTTCCCATCTGGACTTCTCTCCTCCTCCTCTCCTTCCCTGCCTCCCTCCCCAAGGCATTAAGAAGAGGTTACGGAAGAGGGCACGGAAAACATCAGCACACAGCACCCGGATCGATAATTCTGGAGCCCCAGACAATGCACTAATCTGCAATAACAGCTAATCATGCTCAATTTGGCACACCAGTGATTAAACTGTACTTTTCATTAGGATCAACAAGTAGAGCAGACGCACACTGACGATCCCAATCGCCCTGTCACTAAGAGCTGCCAAACTCCTGCACTGCTCTACGTGTAGCTGCTGCATCACCAGTTACGCCAGACTGGGCTCTCCGTGCAGACTTACACTTTTCCTTTGACACTTTACAGGCTGCAGCTCTTAGCTGCGCGTTCTATAAAAAGCCAGCCCCTGCCTCACTTCGCTGCGAGGAGTTCTCCTGAATTAAAGGGCTCAGTGGGTCGCACGGGGATGTGCTGTGCAGGACACTGGAAAACGATCGTCACCAGTACGTGTTCACTCCGGGTGCTGGCAATGTTCTGGGTTTTATCCTGCGTCTCAAAGGTATTTGGTGTTTTTCCTCAAATTTCCTTTCTCTGTTTTTTTTTTTTTAACACCATCACTAGTCTTAAAAGACATAAGACAAATACAAATTACCTTGGATTTACTCGTTTTTCATACCGAACCATAACAAGAAGCTTTGAGGCTGAAAAACGACTTTCTTTTTCTTTTTTAACCCCTGAACACATGAACAAGCCGCTACCATGTTGCTTTAGAAATCTACGCGGTTATCAACCCTTCTCTTGATAGCAACCCTCAGCTACCCTCCCAGAACTGGATTCTCACCCTAACTTCTGGTTAGAACTGGACCCAGCGGACTCGTTTTGCAAACTGCCCTGGAAGCCTCACCCAGGAGTTTACCACAATCTGTCTCTGAAGCACAGCACCAAATTCCAGGACTCCTAGAGACCGACCCCACACACTCAGAGGTCTCCTTCTGTTTAACTTTAGCTTATCATCCTTGTATTAACTTTAGTAAGTGTTAAAACTGCACTCTAAGATGCTCTTGAAAAAAAAAGAGAGCATGGAAGATGCCAAACGAATGCAGGAAATGTCTATTCTACTATTAATATTGATGAATCCCTAATGCATTTGAAACCCACTTGAGGTAAGTCAGTAGAGTTCTTCTTCTGACAGCTATTCTCCATCAAACTACCCCCGCTAAAGATGTTGATGCTTTCCCTTTTGCTTTGTAATCTTTAAACTAAGTTTAGATCTCACCAGAAGCTACCACAAAATAATGCATTTTACCCTAAGCGAACGCAAAGCCCTGGAGACAAGGGTTTAAGGCAGTGCACACGTTCTCTTGATTTATCATTTTAAGATAGGAAGCTGCTGCAACAAACAAAACACCTCCTTGAAAGTGGGACAGCGGCAGATTGCGGTGCAGAAAGCTCCAGGATCTTTTGTCTTCCCAGAGAGCAACGACAGGGCTTTGCAGAGAAAGACAACAGCCTCCCCTTGCTGAAACCCAAATCAGTTCCTATAGGAAAGCCTGCCAACTGCTAGTTAGACCTTAACAAAATATTGCAGATAATTCACTTTTCACGATAAAGCAAAACCAAGCAGGCATGCAGCACCCAGCAGGGGCTCAACTGATAAAACGGTGTCAAACTCAAACCATTTGTCAATTGGAAGGGGAGAGAGCGAGCTGAAAGATGGACTCAGGAAGTAGATTTATCTGGTGCGACACATTAACTAGTATAAATACTACGGAAAAAGTAAACACATTTAAGCAGCAGTATCTGCAGGCAGCACAGAAAGGCTCCTGAGGCTCAGCCCCAGCCAGCCACCTCACCACTCAGCTGTCAGCCACGACAGCAGTAGCATTTTTCTTCTCGCGCTGGGCTGCAGTACCATTTAATTCACGGCACTAAAAGGTTTTATTAAAAGCATACATTATAATTAAACAAAACAAAAGCGTGACTCCTCTGCTCTGCTAGTCTCCTCCCTCCGCCCAGTAGCCAAAACAATAAAACCACCTTGGCAGCAAACAAGTCAGGTAACATACCCCAGAGAAGATCACAGATTTGTTGTATCACCCTCGGTTTTACATGTTGCTTGCTCAAAAGCTGCCTTATCAAAAACTGCTGGCCAGGAGGCTCCTGAGGATGCGGACAGGCAGGTAGCACAATGTGGGGCACGCAAACAAACCCCAGTCCTGCCAGATAGAAGAGCTCTGCAGGTGCATGCTTTCCACTGAAAAGTCAAAACAACACCGTTTTGGAGCGGCGTGTCTCTCCTGCAGTCGCAGGGAAGAAGGAAAAGGGTTTAGAGGCAAGATACTGGCCCATAGCTGTGTATGCCAACCTCGTGCCTGCAAACCCGTCACATCAGAGAACGGCACGTCACAACAACAGATCAATCTGACGCTCAACCAAACACAAAACTAAAAAAAAAATTAACAGGAAAGTAAGTAATGTACATTGCTACAAATAAGTAAGAAAGAAAAAAAAAGGAGGAAAGAAAGGAGTTAATTCACCAAGGAGAACGCAGCCCACTTCTTTGTTTAGCTGTACCTTCAAGTGTCCCCACAGAGCGGGCTCCCCACCTCCAGCTCACACATCTTGGGATGTTAGTCCAAGGGAAAGCCTGCCATCCGCCCGGCGCCACGCACACCGGCGCTGCACACCCGTGCACGCACAGCACGCACCCGCGCCCTCGCTCCCCGACACGCACTGCCTGGAACCACTCCGAGGATTTGAGAATTTCCTCCCTCCCCTCACATCCACTCCACCCCATTCCGTAATTAGGCTTAACAAGAGCAATTAAGAAAACAAACTCCTCACCGCCTGGTGGCCTGATAATTCTGATTGTCATAATGTATTAAGATGTGTAAGCCAGTTTAAAATAAAGGTAAATTACAACATTGCACAAGAGCTGTTTCGCACCTATTTTTACAGCTTTTATCATAGGGATAATGAACATTTGGCCACGCCTTGAATTTAAAAAGCAAAAACCCAAACTCTGAGCAGCAGAGCTCTAAATTGGACCAAGGAGACTATTGTGGGTTTTTGCTAGTTTATTAGAGGGTTGCCCCCTCCTCCTGCACAGCAGTATCTCAGCTCCATACAAACACGTTTTTCTTTTTGGAATTACCTAATAATCCTAAAAATCTAAGATATAAAATGAAGTTTAAAGGCATCTCCTGGCTTTACACGTGTCCACAAATCAATGGGTTGTAATTGCTGCAATTTTTCCCTGCCTGTTGTCTAATGGCATGAGATGGGAGGGAAAAGCTTTTGGATGTTCTTTAGATGTTTTTTTTTTCTGCCCACATTCAGTTCACTTTCCTCCAGCAACCAAAACAAATAAATATGGTGTCAGAATCAGCAAGAAATCAACAATAAAGGACCGGCTGAAAGGGCAGTCAGTGGAGAAGTTTTGATATCCTTTGATTTTGGTGAGCTACTGGTCCGATCCACACAGAAGATTTACACAAAGCCTGCATTCAATTGGAAAACGTGCCTCTTCGCACCGAGACCCACTTCTAGGTCATATCTAGATCTTGTTCTGTTTATACACTCCACGAGTGTGTAATTAAAACTGTCAACAGAAAATTAGCGAACAGAGCAAAATCATAAGCTCACAGAAAATTCATGAGTAGAAGACCAGAACACAAAACCATTTGGTACGTGACACAGTCTCTGATCTGTATGAACTGAAAAACTATTCTGCTCCCTCAGATATGCACAACCCAATTCAGAATGCCACCTGTCAACTAAATGCAAACAATTAAAAGGAAAGAAAAAAAAAGCGCAGTGTTGCCAGTACATTGCTGGAATCCTGCAGCTTCTGATAAGCTGGATGTGTTTTCCTAAGTCAATGATTTCATCTCTGCTGGGTGTCAACATTTGCACAAGAATAATTTTGGGGGTCAGAAAGACATCAGCAACTGAGATTTCAAAAGGTTTCATAAGAGCCCAGATTGCTCAAACACAGGGAAAGGAGGGTTTCAGCTGCCAGTTCGCTCTTCTGCTTCTTCATTCCTCCTTCCCTGAAGCTGAGTCAAGGTTCTATAAAAACCCAAGGCAAGCCTTCCGCCTCGCAAGATGACAGCTTCACTAAGACGCCATGCCTTGCACACCAAGACAAATGCTCCAAACTACAGAAAATGGAGGCTTTTCTGGTGCAAGCCCTTTCCAATGTTAGGAGATACCGGGCGGAGAGTTACAAACAGAAGCTTTGTTCTGCCCTCCTGGCATAGGAAGCACTATCTTTTTTTTTTCCTTTTTTTTTTTTTTTTTTTTTGATTCAGTGTTTAAATAGAAGAGTGCTGACTTCAAAAAGTCACTTTCCAGACTTTTTCTCTCCTCGTTCTCCTTGGAAGGCCCAGTGCCTTCCTTTTACTACAGATCATTCAAATGGAAGGCAAACTAACCAATACAGCTTTGTATTTTTCCAGCTTGCTCTTCACAACAGCACTCTCCGAATGCCTCACAAATATCAAATAATGACTAATCTGATTCTCACAGTCTCTCCTCCATATACTGATGAAGATATTATTGCTATTGCCACATGGTGGAATAGGTATGGAGACACAATGGCACTGACATCAAAAGCACACATTAATTTGGAGGATGTAGCAGCTGATTTACTCAGCACTGTGCATTACTTTCTCAGTTCAAAGTGTTTCTCCTACTGCCATTTGTGATAGCTCTTGATTTGCAGGGCTTCGAATGAAGCACCCAGAAAATGTCAAAACTGATGACCATATGCAAAACACTGTGGAACTGAATTGGGATAAATCTTATCAGAATTGTGGGCAGAAATAGAATTGAGCTCCTCAGAGTAGAGGTCGTCTACCCTGGGGAAGAGCAACATTTCTTCCTGCAGCTGCCACTTAACCTCTTTATGCCCCAACAAAGGAAATAGGGGCAAGAGGTGTCTTATAGACAACGTTTTATTACACCACCCCAATTCACCTCCCCTAGCAAGCTTGTCTGATGCTTGAATGAGGCAAGTAACTGGTAAAAAAGTAATTCAATGAGTAATTAGAACTGTATCATAATACATAAGAGGATCAAAGTGAGGTTAGGCAAGCAACCTAAACCCTGGAGAACTGGAGCTTGGAGTTTAGGTCATTTTCTTCCACGATTTTTTCTTCAGTTTCCTGATTTTTAAAAGTGCAAATAGCAAAACCGGAGAACCTGTGACCTGGCATCACACCAACACCTACACAGATCATCAGTGCAGCTGGGATACTCGTCTGCCATGGACAGACCTCTGCCAAGGCAGCTAGCAGACCCATCTGTGCAATGATATGTTTTTTTTGGAAAGATCGGCACTAGCACTGGGACACGACACTTTACTGGTGGGTTTCTCCAGGTGACTTGCTGGAAGCAGAGGAACAACTCGTTTCAGGAATCTTGGTCACATTCCAGGCTTGGTGTGGAGTTTGTTCCTCCCTTTCTCATCCCATCTTCCAGACCTCGGCACAGACTTTTGATCAGACTCCTCGCCCAGCAAGTCCTCATCTTCTCTTCCCTTCCACTCCTGTAGTTTTTCCCTTTCCAGTCACTCCCATATCCCTCTCCCAGGCTCGTGTTGGGTCCTCTCACCAGGTTTCATCTGCTGGTTTCTCAGCAGAGCTCCATTTTCCCCCTGCTCTGTGAGAACGGGGTCGGCTCCCCATGCCCACCAGCCCTCCTCCTGCCCAGCAGGACCGGTCTGCAGCAGCTGAGCAACAGCAAGATGTAAGCAGGTCTCCAGGCCCCTCCTGGTGCTCCTCAGCAGACATGCAGTGCTGAGCACCATTTACACTTGAAGCAGGCATGGTGTCCAGCCAACTGGAAGTCCTGTGACTATGTTAGTATGGCACTGAGCCCGAGCTAATAAGCCCTGGTGAGAAGCCGGATATATTAGCTTGGGCTTAGCACCATGCTAATGCAGTCAGGCAGCTTTTGGATCAGAGCTGGCTTACATCCCACCCGCTTTTAACACCGAGCTTGCTCGTCTTCGTCCACAATAACCCATAAAGATAAATCCCTCAGTCCTTTACCAACCTTACTCTCAGTTTCCCTCCTTCCTGACACTGCGGATCTCTAGGCACAGTCTCTCTTCCTTCATAATCCCCTCCAGATTCAACACCTGGCCACAGGCTTTTCAAACTGCTCCTTTTTGTGATTCTCTGGCCTCAGGACAGGTTGCAGTAAGTAAGCATGAAACATCCATTGTCAGTTCAGGCACTCAGTCCCAGACCCAATCGCATTCATGTTCTGAAAAAAGCCATGATGCCCTCCACCAGCCCTGCGGGGCTGCCTGATGGTCATCTAGGCTGGCTTTGACCTCGAAAGCAGTTCTCCTGGGTGTGGGAGCTGAGGTTGGAGATGGGGATGGACAAGATCCTGGAAATGGCAGAAAGGGTTCCAGGGAAAAATACATAGCAAGTGCCGTGTAAGAAATAAGTGAACCACATGTTCAGAATTTGGTAGATTTATGAACACCTAGAAGTAGTAGAGTCTCCTACTGCAAATGATCAGTCTGTCTTAACAATGGGTGATGCTACCAGCCCTACTTACACTAGAGATTAATTTTCTGAGCTTAATTTTAGGGATAGGTTATTGAAAATTCTCCTTTGTATGTGAAAGAAAACATGAACATAACACAGAAATCGCATATAAAGCATGTGCAAAGATTTAAATCCTATCTCCTTGGCTGCTATTGCTCTTTCAGTGTCCCAGACCAAATGCACCAGAACTGTATCAGTTATAAAAAATGAGAAGGTTTCATCAGGAGAGACAGGATGCTTCAGCTCCAACAAGTTTACAAAGTGCCTCTTTTCATGTGCTAAATCCTAAAGAGTGATAGGCCAACAAAAATGCTGATGCTACTATTTTTCATTACTGTTAAGATTAGAAAAATATGTAAGGAACTATCTAACTGCAGTAGTCTGCTATAATAAAACCATCACCAAATAATAATGAGAAAAAAGTCCGAATTACTGAAATTAGTTAATGAAAGATTAATTTGCACCAGCCTGCCCTGGCATACTCCTCATTTATGATTTCCAGCACTATGCACACACAAACCAGGCAACAGGGAGAAAGAGAAGCTTGCAATCAGACCTAATGCCTCCCCTTCCTCTCAGCCCCCAGTACAGGACAGCCACTTCCTTTCTACAAACGCTCTGCTCAGATCTGTACACAAGACAGGCCACATCTTCCGGGGAGGCTCAAAGTCTTTGCAGACACACAGTTGCCTTCAAAGACTCACTGGAAGTCTGTGTGGGAAGACTCTGAAATATTAAAACCATCCTATACTCTATTCTTCTAAGCCAACAACAAACCCCTCTAAACTCATCTATCGCTTCTCTGTTGCATTTTTTCTGTGTTGCAGAATAAACTTTCTAACTACTAAAAAAGATGCACAAATACACAAAGCTGCACCATACGTGGAAAGGAAATGACAGAGAGAAAGTGATATGTGCTTTCCAAAAAGACACTGAAGTCCCAGAACATTACAATTATATATAAGCTTTTCCTCCATTAGCAAAAGCAGGCAACGAGAAGGCAACTGTGAAAATACCATGCTTCAAAATGTAGCTTCGCTGTTCTCCCCGTCGGAACCCACTTACCTTTTGGTTACACCTCAACACATCTATCCTGATTCTCTTCCTCAAAGGTAACCACTTGCCCTCTACAGGATTCATATGTTTTTTGGGTGTGATCTTCAGTCTTAAGAAATCCACAGCTGAAGGCTTCCCACAGCACCGATAACCACAGTAGGACAGAGAGCACAGTGCTGTGCTGCCCAGCCCGTTTGCTGACTACAGACAAGAGATTTTCATGTTTTCTCAGTTTCCCCGTTTCTAACCTGAGAGCTGCCCTTTTGGTGGGGTGACTTTCAGAAGACACATCCTCTGTACCCTCGCCTTACTGCCAGATGTCCTCTGCAGCCAGTTCATGGCTTTGGTTTTGTACTTGACACTCACTTAAGAATTTTAGTAAAAATTCACAGACTGCTATTTCTGAAAAAAAGCATGTACTGTTCTTAAAGAAGGTGGAGAGGCCAAAATATACGACTGCTACTAAATCCTCTGAATTTCTTTTATTTAATGTCTCCTTCTGACAATCAAAGCCAGGAGAACTGGATCCCTCTGAAGTATGGTCAGGCTGACTAGGTGTGGGGCAGTACAATCTAGATGCAGTTTCCCCCAAATACCTGGCACATTTGCAGCATGCTGGGACACCAGAAAAGTGTACATCAGCACAACTCCTTGCAGAGAGAGAAGTGAGCTAGCAGCCCTTCAGAGACTCACAGTCAGTTCCTGAGGACGGATGGTGTAAACACATAGATAACAAGGAGGCAGTGTAAATTGGTTTAAAGGTACCAGAAATTCACAGTATGTAGTGGTTACTGATACAGACAAGACAAATGGAAATATATTTTTTTCAAATTCATTTGCATAAAAACAGGTTTGACTTTTGGATATACAGAAGGTGTGATTTTGTCAATCACCATGCTAGAAAGATCTACACAAAATCCATTTGAATGCTTATAAACACTTAAAAGTGTCTAAGAGACACAATACGTTTAAAAAAAAAGCCTACAATAATGGCTAGCCGATGCTTCCAATTATATTCTTTCTTCAATTAGTCTTGAAGAAACTAACACCTCTATTAATCATTTCAATTAACTACATGCCCCACACGACATCCGCACCAGCAGCCCATATGTTGTGTTCCAATCACCCAAATATTAAAGCCTTTTTAATTGATTGATCTAAAGAACATTCAACAGGCTCAAGGTGGCAGCTAGCCAGGAAATCCCAAAAGAAGATGACAAAAAGGTGGGGGTGCTAAACCAGCTTCCCAGTTTGTTTTTCCTCTTCCTCCCGGGTTCGCTAAGTTAATCCAATCACAGTCCATAAAGCCCCTTTTTAATAAAATAAATAAATAGATAAGAGAACACACATGTTGGCTTTCCCCTGGAGAAGCCCCCTCCAGCAAAGCCCGAGAGCCATCCTGTTAAGAAAGTGCCGCATGCAAGGGTGCATTTTTTATCCGGCAGAAATATTTAGCTTGGCCACCCGCCAGGGAATGCTGAAAGAATAGCCTGAATTAGGGGATTTACCTTCCACGTGTTTGGCACGCGTCATTAGAGGCTCTGAAGAGCTTGTCTCTTTCGCTCTCTCACTCTCTGTTTTTTCTCCCCCCCCAAAGCTTTGATGCAGAGAATAAAGTATGAGCTGCAAGAGCAGGCGACGCGTTGCATTGCTAAGTGTTGGCACGGTGGCTTTTGCGCTGTCAAAGAAAACTGATGCCCAGTTTCAGAAGGTAGATTTTTTTTCTTTCCCTAGTCAGGTATGGAGTGATATGAAAAAGTTTTTGAAGTTGCCTGTCGGCAGATTTAAAACTTGGAGAAAGTGGCTTAAAAGTAAATTCCTCAAGTGAAACTCCAACCACAGAGTATTTTGGGAACTCACTTGAAAAGTTAGTTTTGTAACAATAACCCATGAATTGCACTGTCATTTGACTTTTATATGCTGTCATGTGGACTTACGTTATTTTAAAAAACACTTCTTTACATAAGTGCTTCAGTCCTGCAAATACCTCTTAAGATCTCTAATCAGAACACATTAGTCAAGACGGCTGGTCCATACCTCGAGTAACCCACGTAACTTCCCGCAGCTTCTCATTTGTGAAAGGAAAGATGATATTATAAGGCAGCCTCTGGCCCCCATAATCTACTGTGAGGGACATGGTGGGGAGAGGGGGAGATTTCCAGCTGAATAATAGCATGGAGGTCCTCGAACCAACCATAAATTGAAATGTTTCTGTCTGCCATGCAGAGCAGCCACATTTACAGGGCAGTCTGGCAGAACTCCGCTCCCACTTTCCCAGTGGCACTCCCAGAGTTTCACCCAACTAGTGACAACTGGGGATTGCCCAGCTGGAGTGGAGCTGGCCCCGCTGCCTGCTGATAGCATTATTTAAATACAGGCCCTATTCACACCTGAGTTTTATCACTATTGATTCAAATAAATCAGTTTAGAAGCCATTTGCTTACTCAAAGTTAGGTTCAGGCTCTGAATGGACATCCCACTGCAAGCACAAAGCAGTGCACTTCAGCAACTGGCCAATATCTGTACATTGCATATAGCCAAACCTGGGTTTTATCGTTATTTATCGTCAGGATGCTGACTCTATCTTCACTCTGTCCTTGCTAGTGAATACATCTGGCTTCAACTCTGTTTCAGCTAGATTCATGTTGCCAGATGACAACATGTGATTCTTCATCTCTCTCTCAGTGAAACTGGTACACTGTGCCTTGCATATCAACAAATCCTGAGGGCTACAGAAAAGCAAATTAGAGGGATGGATGACAGCCTCAATTGAAAAAACAAGAAAATAACTCCCATGTCAGAAGTGTGCTGAGACCCATCTCCTCACTGAACATAAAACTTCTCAGCTGTAGAAACCTCCCTATACTTTATCACTTTTAAATAAGTTATTCATCATACATACACAGGCTGAAAACCACACAAATGATCAGCTCTCAGTTTTACTCAGTGGAAAGTGAGAATTGGAGTTTTCCACCCAAAACCATAAAGGCTGACAAGTTCTGACATGTTTTTCTGACCTCTGTCCCAAACCCCAAGTTTCTGATTCAATTTAAAGAAAGCCAGGCAGCCACTTCCCCGCTCTTTTCATAAAAGAAGTCAACATCTGTGCTAATAATACAGCTACCTGTTCTTTCATCAAAGACTTCAGTAACTGCAGAGGCTTTCTTTTCATCACAAGGAAAAACTGCAAAAATAAAGCCGCCCAACAGTGCTGCTAACAGTGCAGGTTTGGCTATATGCAATGTATAGATACAGGCCGGTTGCTGAAGCATTGCTTTATGCTTGCAGTAAGGCATCTTTGCTGCTAACTGAATCTCTGAGAGACTGGCTCTTCAAGCATTCGACTACTGCAATAGCAGTGGGAAATAAAAAACAGACAATTCAGCACTGGTTGTTTCCACTTTATCAGAAAACAGAAGAGGTGTTGGCCAGTCCTGGCCAGTCCCCTGCTGGATACCCCCTCCACTTGAAGACTGCCATTTTAATAGGAAATAATGGGGAATGAGGTGCCATGGGGCAGCGAGGGACTGGCTGGCATCCCCTAGTCACGAGTGCCAACAGGAATATCCTGGCGTGCAGACTTGGGGCTGGGAAGAACCTGCCTGCCCTGTGTCTGAAGCGACTGCAGTGACACCAAGCCTGTTAAAGTGCTGTGATGAGCATTCAGAAACTTGGACCAAGTAACAGGGAGCCTTGGCCTCACAATATGAGCTCAGTGGAAAATCAGTGGATATATCCGTCATCACTGCAACAGACTTGCTATGTTTAAAGAGGCTGCTAGGCTTATCATATTTACAGATTAAAAATATGACCTTTAAAAGTGAAATAAAAGGAACTCCACCCCCCTCCCCTCAATCTCCTTCCTCCGTGATTGTAATTAAAACCACAAACCAAAACATTTATCCAGCCTTCTTTCTTTAACAGTTCGGGACCCCAATCTCAAACACTGTACAGATAAGCCCAACCTTTATGTGTTAGTGATGCACAATGCAGTAAATTCTCCTTCCCAAACCTGCCGTCTTCATTAAAATCTTATTTGCTTGATAATCTCCTTTGATCGCTAAAGTTATAAGAAGCCCCCTCCTCTTCTTTTGATACTATCAGTGTAGCTTTTGACCAGAGAGCGTGATGAATTAAATGTATGACAGATATGACAGGTGAGGAGTGCTTGGAGAGGGCTTAAACAGCAGGGATAAGACAAAGCCCCCATTTAAGAACAAAACCCCTACCCGATGGCTAGCCCCGTTAATGACCAACCACTCCATTTGTCCTGTTGGATGAGGAGCAAGCTGATACTACAGACAAAGCTTTGTTAGCCACAGGCCTGTTCTTCAATCAGGCCACACAACCAACTAATTGAAATGCCCGTTTTTCTCCCCTCAGGATTTGATATACAAGCTAAGGGTTTTGTAGGTATACTCTTTTTTTTTTTTTTTTTTAACCCTCCCTGTAATGTATTAATTCAGCCACCGCAAGTTTACAGCTGGACTAAGTGGAATTACAGCATATAAACCTGAAAATCTATCTGCAGGGATCCAGCTAAGCCCTGGAGAGAGACAAGTCCAGCAATACAAATCCAAGGAATTTTGGAAGTCAATCCATTAGGATTACTAGGCCTTTGATTTTGGAAGTCATAGGCTCAAAATATGGAAGCAATGAACTCTCAATCTTCCTGTATTTTAGCCTATTTTCAGAGGACTTACTGACCCAGTTTTTCTTCTACTAAAACATACCAGTAAACACAGATAGAATTATATCCTTTTTCCACCACATTTGCAATAGAGGAAGCCAGAAAAATATCTGCTTTCTCTATGTCATTGTTATCGTCCTCCTTAAAATGTCTTATGTATTTTCTATGTACTTGGAGATGTCAATAGGCAAACTGCACATCTTTCTTGTCAGCTAAAGACCACTCTGCTCCTCTTTAAAGTTCAGGTTAATTTTTGGTATGCTGTGCTCTACCTAAATGAGGAGTTTCAAGTTCTGGTTACTTAAACTACAAGCTGCGTCCTAGAGGTGAAGAAATCTCTGTGCCCCCTGTAGACAGGGATTATATTCTCATTGGGCAGTCTCTTATTTAAGCCTTCCAATCTGTGGTTAGCAGAAGGCCAGCAGTTTCCTGAGGTAGGAGCCGAAGTGATAGTCATCGTTAAACTCAACTGTTAAAATAAAAGAGATTATAGGGACATAGCAATGAATCTGACTTCATCTTTGTTTTGGGTATAATAGAAAACACCAGCTGAAGCAAGAAGAGTCTTTGCTTTCAGAACAAATTCAATTTTTAACTCCGTTCCTTCCTGTCGTGCCATGCTGCAGCCAAGTCACAGGTGCAAGTATCAGGAAACCTGTTCTCTGCTCTCAGCCCTACCCCGGGCCTCTTACGTGGCTTCTGGCATGTTGCGTACCCTCTCTGTGCCTCAGTTTCCTTATATAAAAATGCAAATATTCCTACCTATTTCAGAAAAAGTGTGGTCTAGCGGGTTAAACCACAGAATCAAGACATCCTAATTCTCTATCTGAACATGTCATCAATTTCAGCTGCGGCTTTGAGGTGACTACTGTCACCTACGCAAGGGATCAGCTGCCTCTGGATAATCACAAGTACCCGAAGCATCCTGGTGGGACGCTCCTCTTTGAGGGATCGGAGCTTCTGGCGGGGATGAGAGCTTGGCCTCCCCAGCAGTGAGGCTGCAGGCCCAAGGCGCAGGGAAATGCAGGGCTGAGCAATGGCGATATGGGCTTTGGAGACCTGCTCTCCTAGCAGGCTCTGATCTGTTCAGATGCCTGTCCCCAAGCCATCCAGTGGTGCTGGCCTGGCCCTGGCTTGGTGCTTATGGTTCTAATTCAGCATGCGGAGGCGTGAGGTTCAAGTCCCAGATCTGCAACCAGCAGAACAAAGACTGAAAGGACGAATATCCCTTCCCAAGGGAGCAATCTGACTTTTGGCTATTTTGCAGCAGAGTGGTTGGTCTCTCACGCTCTTTCCTCCCCCACTTCTCCTTGAAAAACTCCCCAAAGTTTTGAGGCCGTTCCACTCAAGATACGTAGCATTTTGAAAATTTTCACAAGGCAGAGAAAGCGTTTCCTGCCTGACTCCATTTCATGGCTCTTTGGTCTCCTGGACCAAATAACCAAAGGTTAATTAAATAACGCTTAGATATTTATGATGTGTAAAGTCCCAGACTAGTATTCATGCTAAGAAGCGTAAAAGGGTCACTCAGAGAAAATAATCTTGCAGAATTTGAGAGGAAAATATTGTTGACCTACACAGAAATACATGTTTCTTCACTATTATTGTAAAAAAAAGCTAGGCATGGTTGTTACCAGTACAAAGATCAATTTTTACGAAAAGACTGTAGGATGCTGATCAAGAAATTGGACAAAAAAGCATTAATCTGGGGCATTTTGGTTTTAAATGTTCAGATCTGAACGGAAGCTGCGCTTTCAGACAGCTTTCCAATATCCCTATTAGATATAATGTTATAGTCCTATTACACATGTTGCCTACTAGACGTGCTCTGACTTTTATAGATGTCAACTCCATTTCTTAATTCAAGCCATTTGTCTCCTGTGATCTCTGCGCCTCTGGGTTAGAGTTCCAGCCAAAGAGGTGAGCCAGCTCCTATCTGCAATGCGGCCATAAAATCCTCCAGCGCTACATCCCCGAGAGCCGCTGCTGCCCCGTGAACAGGCCTGGACTTCGTCTGTCTGCAGCTCAGCACCCAGAAAGGACATTTTACAGAAGGGCTCAGTGGACATCCAGGAAAACTGCTTTCAGGACCCTATCTGAAGGACAATACTTAACTTTCACCACCTGGGCCTGGCCCCTGAAAGGAAACAGTCGCACTCAATTATTGTCTTCTTCTAGACAATTACTATTTAATCAAACCTCCAGCTGATATTAACTGGTAGAAAAAAAGGCTATTTTTAGTCAGGACAGTGATTCCCCCTCACTCCTTTCATCTATGAGTAATGTATTTCCTTTTGCTCTCAGTACCACAAACCAGTCCACACCAGATGCTCAGTATTAGGTAAAATTAAAAATGTGGGCATCATACCCTTTGAAAGATGCTTTGAACTCAAATTAATATGCTTAAACCCACTATTTAAATTAAAGATATCCTGTCTCTCTGTTGTGTAGTTTTCCCTTTTATCAGAAGGGGAATTTTAGTCCATTTAAAGGTTTTTTTTGGTTCAGCTCCACAGACCACGTTTTGACTTAACAACACATTGTAATTTCCTTTTAGCCGCAAGAATAAAGGAAATGTATAGAAGCAACACCATAATCTTGTCAAGCACTCTCTTTCGTTTCCCCGAACAAGCCTGTTCAAGAAAACGTGAAGCCTAAGATTTTTAAGATGTTATCTGGAAGAGGTTTAGATCACGGAATACTTTTATTGAAAACAGACACATGTATTTTTACGTATCTACTGATGTACCCATATACATAAAATACGTGCCTACTAAATTCTTTTATGGACAAGACCAGAGCAGCCTGCAACCTGCAGAGGTTTTGCAGAGTTCACTCCCTCTGCCTCAGCACATTACCTTTTCCAAGCTTTTGTTCACAATCTGTGCAGATATTCAAAAAAAAACACAAATTCTCGTACGCAGGGAAGCGCAGCCCGAGCACGCCGCAAGAGGGGCTGTCTGCATTCATGCTTAGCAGCAAACAGGGCTCTGTAAAGGCTCTTGGAAGCAAAGACATGGCAGTTATGTAAAATACAGTGATTTCCCATATGCGTGAATGAATAGATAAGACACAGGCTCCTGCACTATTTGCACTGCTTATTTTCATCTTAATTTTTTCCAAATCTCGGTGATTTAAATGCAACTGCTGCACTCCTGGTTTGCAGCATGAGGGCTACAGAACTACATGCAGTTTGCTGAATGTACTCAGACTTAAGCATTTGATACACAAACACCATCCACCTTCACATTCGGCCCAACCGGCTCCTAATGTCACCCTTAATTATAATTGGCAGCACTACAATACACACGAAGGTGTAAAAGCTGCTTCTTCCCTTTGGCCCAAGCCATGGGACAGTGAGAGCCATGGGAAAAGGAGGCAGCCTCGTTTTAGGGGTGATCTGACACAGACGGAGGATGCTCTGAGGCACCAAGAGCACATGGATACTGTTGCTCTGCACAGCCCCAGCTCTCGTTTAGGCCCTGGTAGCATCACCCAAGCCCCTGTACAGCTCTGGGGACCAGAGAGGGCCTGGACACAGCACAGCGAGCCAGGAGAAATACCAACCTGCAGGAACCAACACTCAGAGTCTGCTTTATTTAGGAAGGGGAGACGTATTAGGTCACAACACTAATTATGTGTAGAAAATGTATTTTAGAACAAAGGAAATGGGCAAACGAACCATCTGCAAATCCTCCCGGAGCTGTGTAGACGGTGATAGTAAGGCAGTTTATCCCCAAGAGCTTTCTCCTCACTGGAGGTGTTGAGTTAACTCGCCATGACCTCCGACTGACCCACACACAGCATGTGTAAGTGCTGTGCGGCGGTCACAGCCAGGAAGCTCTGCTCCTAAACACTGCCCTTTCCAAACACCACTCCAAAAAGCAGCAGCAGAGGTGACCCAGGAGTCAGCCGCCCATCGTCGCCCAGCATGGGCGACGTCTCCCTTCACCCTTTTGGGGTTCCATCCATCTTCATTTGCTTTTGCTTGCTGCCATTTCCTCTGGCTTTTCAATCGTGGAACACTGGTAGCTATTATTCATTCTCTGGTTTCTGACCAGTCACACAGCAAAGAGCTGCAGCTTTCTATCAATACCACATTAATGCCTATTTTTCTCTTATTTCAATCACTGTTTTTTTTTCTCCTCGGCTACCAAAAGCCAGAGTGCAGCAGCTCTTGTGCAGAGGCAGGTTTTACTGCATTGTTGCAGCTTAGATTTATAAGAGAAACATCTTAATGCAAATATTTAGCAACACTCTGTAGCTAATTTACTAATGGTAACTCTGAATAAGAATGAAAATATAACTGAGGTATGAAGAAAGTAACTGCCCAGACCATTGAAGTTAGACAAATATGAACAAACATCTCCAGTGTGCATGCTTCTTTTCCATAAAAAGGACAAAGAGGTGAAGCACCAGAACTCATCCCTTCCACCACTAACCATGAAATAAGCACCACATGCACTCCTATTTTTGGCTACAACAAATTCTTTAACTTAGGGTAATTCCAAAAATTATAGCCACCAACTTGGGAAACTGCGTAACTTGTACTTGGTTGACATTGATTTGAGTAATCTTGTCGCCTCATGTAGTTCGTATGACTGATAATGTATTCTGTCTCCAAAGCAGAGAGGGGGAAGCAAGCCCTTCTTGTCCTAGCCACCTGACAGATTGAAGAGCAAGCAGGAGCCTCAGCAGTAGACCTGGGCACAGGATCATGCTCTCCATTGTATGAAGGGACCTCAGAAGTGCCACATGCAACCCCTTGTCCTCATATGTGGGAAGGCAGGCTGCCCAACCCCACTACAGGCCAGCAATACACCAACATGCGCCTCTAGGGACCACACAGATGTGCAGCTGGTGAAAAGCATCTACCAGGTCAATAAGAAAGACAGAAAGAGTCAGAGATTTTGCATAAGAGGAAGAGATTAAATGACTTCCCCAAGGTTTCACTGAAAGCTGAGAACAGAGACAAGGAGCTGAACACACACATCCTGAATCACAGCCTTGTGTCTCAATCACAAGACCCTCCTTCCTCTTGTGTGTTTTGCACCATCTAGGGTAATCAAGAAAAGGACTGCCATGCCCAACTAAATCAGTAATTGAATACTAAACCTATAAATCACGTAGAACATCCAGATGTCTTAACAGAAAGGCAATGAGTTCCAAAGAAGTGACAAGCCTTGCTATTGCTCTGGAAGGAGGCAATCATTTCCTATGCTGGCCATTCACACTGAATCAAGATCAATTTCAATGGCAGTAAGTTAGATAACACAGAACCTTTCTTAGAAAAAACACAGAAGAGTGTGTCTTCACTGCGCAGCACACTCTGCTGCAGAGCCAGCTCCAAGCGTGCTGACCGTGGAAAAGCCATGTTACAAGGTGCATGGGTACATCAAGGCAGCGACAGGCACATCAACAGCCAAGTTAACAAGCCTTAGCACCTAGGAAGGCACATGCAGCTAAGTCCAGGGACACATTCATACTGCTTCTAAGGCTACCTCAGCTCCTGTTCATACTCCTGAAGGCCACTGAACCTTGTTCCATTATGCAACACAAGCATGATCTTCCTTGCTTTCTGGCTTCGCCAAGGTTGGGAAAGTATATGGTTGTGCTCTATAAATAAGTCATGGAGTAAACAGCAAGGAAAGAAGAGAGCTATTGCAGCTAAAGGTTTTCACACAAGAATAAAACTGACCTGAGCAAGTTCTGGCAATAAGTTCTTCAGTCTAAGAAGTGTTCTTCCATAACCACAGCAGAGCAAAAAAATCCCAGCATTGATAAGATAGACCTTTTTAATTAGTAAAATGATTTTTTGAAGAAGTTGTCTTTCCCAGCAAATGCCTAAGCTGAGTGACAAGGAAGACTGCCTCAACACATATCTTTTCTAGACAATGTTTTTGAGATACTTCTAGGAAATATCACTATGGTCTAGATGCTCAGATACTTCCAGAAGGATGAACTAGTGAAGTCTCAGGCATACACTTCTCAAAGTAGACCATAAATAATAAAACAAAACAGAGCTTTCCACCTTTGGAGAAAATTTTACCTGACTGTGCAGTATAGATGCACGTGTATACGCACAAACGTATTATTTTCAATATCACGACCATCTTCAAGCAATTTTTCACTCTCATAATGCATTTATTTTATGTAAAACAGCTGCATGTCTTAGTCTTTTAGTCTCACACTGTGAATGTCCCTTTTAATTAAAACAGGAAATAAAAATGTCTTTGTCTAGTTCCAAGCCTGAAGACCACTAGCGTAAGGAACCACCAGCAGAATCAGCTGGAACCCTTTCAGCATCCCATAGTGTCTGCTGGTTGGGTTTGTGATCTGCGGACCAGCACACATCAGAGCAGCTTCACTGAGCTGTGTCCATTTTCACCACCTGTGAAGAAGATGAAGATGTAGCGATGCATCTAGCCCCAGTTCCTCAAACAAGTCCTGAAGCTCTGCAGCAAGTTGCTACATTAATGCTATTTAATAACTACACTGCTGGTGAGCATACCACCTTTGGATTAAGGTCACTCCTATGTGCTGTGCCTAGTGAGACAAAGAACAACTAAATATAAGCAGAAGCAAACATTAAAAGTGGAGATTAAAAAATGCACCAGAAGTCACTAGAATGGAACTGGGGAAAAAATTCCACTGAATTCAAAATAGTTCACACCTACCTTTCTAATTATATTTTCTACAGATGTCTTCCCTTTTCTTCCCAAATGATGGAGGATGCAAGCATTTCCTTTACTGATGATGGAACTGATAGCAAGTATTATGCCAGTATTCACTGAACTTCCGCCCATCCATTTGTGCTGAGTTTATGTTGTCAGACTCAAATGCCATTAATAAAAGCGGGCTGTTCAGTGCCGACAAACGAAAGCCTTGCAAGTTTACAGACACAATTGCTCCAGGCTCCCCCTATGGTCGATGAGATATGGTGTCGTTTGAATGGACTCAAAAGAGATATTTTCACACCTGTCAGGCCCAGATTAATATCCCCGCTAATTGCACTTTATGAACAGCCAATTAGTTCTAGTTACAGAAGCTTTCATGGGCAAAGGGGAGAAGGAGCCTGTTCTCACCATCAGGGCTCACTCTTCCCAGGACAGATTTGTGTCCAGTGCTGTGTGTGTCTCAGAGGTGTGACAGCAGTCCTGCTGTACACCCTATCCTAAACCTACTTTGATGATGATGGAGACAATAGAGGTGACCGTGACTGCAAAGGAGAACAAGTGAGCATTATACTGAGTTTACACAGGCTAATACTCACTTTCAAGCTAGAAGTGGTTGTCCTAACCATCCTTTTTTTTTTTTTTTTAAAGAAAAAAATCTCCTTTTTGCTCTAAACAGATAGTACTTAATTTACAATATTACACTTGGAAGGCAAAAAGAAATAATAATAATTCAAATCATGTTGTTGAAATCACGAAGTGGGATTAAGCAAAGCTCTGGCCCTGCAGCAGGCGGCCCAAGCACCAGCAATACCGATGGAGTGCTTAAAAACAAAAGTCAGGGACCAAGGGTTAGTCCAGCAATTCGAACGTGACAGGAAGGCTAGTTAATAAACACCAGCTAGCCCCTTCAATTACAGCAATAAATTGTTCAATTGGTTAAATGTCCACAGGTTCTGCCCCAAACACCACTGTGAACTGTTTAATTAGCAAACTCTTGCATCACTGGACAAACAGATAGGGGTGAGCTCGGGGGGACGCTCAGCCCCTTGAGGAACGAGCAGTGCTGATGCCCCGGGCCTGTCTTCTGCAGGGCTCGTCCACACCACACAACCCATCGCTCTTTCATGCACCGCTGGGCATTAGTCATTCATTATGGCCTATTCTTCAAAGCAGAATTAAAACTGTACAGACTAAATATGACTTAATCACAGTTTTTTTCCACATCAGCTTTCTGTATTTTGATAAGACGTACTACAAATTGCAGCTTCTCACCTGCCGCAAGATTAGATAGCCGTGCAAACAATGAGGGTTATACGACATGAGAGATAACGAGTACCTGGAAACTGCATGCTGTACAGAACAGACCTGCAGACTGAAGTCAGCAGGCCTATTTCTTGAAAACATTTAACACACTAAATTTGGGATTATCTCGCAAAGAATTAAGGACATCCAAAGCCCTGTAAAATGATTTATCATCGAAATCACACTTGGCTCCTAAGGGCACTTAAAATATATCCCTGAGGAATATGCCATCCTACCATTAAAATTTTTGATACAAAAAATGATTTTGGTAGTCCCATTTTAGTAAAATGATGTTATTTCTGGTGAATAAAACCATGAATTTAAGTTGATCAATGAGAACCCATTCAGAGTTTCAAGACCCATTTGAGTTGCCTTCATTGGACCTTTGATCACCCTGATGAACCAGCGATGCCGCATATTCTGTTACTAAAAAAAATCCACGTATCAATACAGGGAAAAAATATTTTTAAAAAATCATATAAATTGTATCAATGTAACTAAATCTTGCCTCTGAAAAACAACCAGTCAAAGCAGGTAAGTACCACTGTTATGTTTGCAGAACAACGAGGAATTGTGTTTCTCTGCTGAAGTTTTCTCTAATGAACTACCACAAACGTAAATTTATCACAGTTGGGAGTAGAACACATACTGTGCCTGTGGAAATCTGTAAGTGACAGCCCTGTCTCTGGCAGAAGTATTTATTTGGAAAAGGGCTTTAGGGAGAAATGCACACTTACAACCAATTTTTTTTAATAACACTGAGAAAGTCTACAATTTTGTGCTTCAGCCTGAGAGGCAGAGCCTGGCTCCTCAAAGGATATCCGAGGTATATACAAGCAGTTCAGTTCTGGGGGGAGGAAGGAGAGGATTAGGACTATGTCCCTATCCTCCACTTGCAAAACCACACAAATTGCACTGCTGAAGTCAGGATGTTTCTGAGTGACCTTGCTGGCTCCTGGGAGACCCAGCACCCAACTCACGTTCGAAGATTCTCCCCCATGTACCTACCACAAGGGTCCAGACTTGCTCTGGGAAACAGATCCCTGTAGGGCAAGCAGGGTCGTGCTGCCCCACGTTTAGAACAGAAATGGTCTTATTTGATTTAGCATGCAAACCCTTGCAGACCTACGCAAAGCAAACTTGCTTTAAATTTGGATTTACAGGAGACTTCTATTGAATTCTGCAGTTGTTACAACATTGTAAAGAGTATTCTGAATGCAAACAGCAATCTTTGTGATGCCAGACCCAACAGAAGAAAAAATGCTGCAAAGAGCCACTTTACTGCTAACAAATTACATCCGTTACCTCCTGTTTGTATGAAGTGATTAATGTTACAGAGAATACTTCAGTTAAATCCGTACCATTAAAGCTGTGTACTCACTCCAACAACTTGCTGAATCTAGGGTTTGGTATCTGTGCTTCAGGGGCAGACGATGGAGAACTTTTTTTGTTTTTGTAGCTTTGTAGTACTAACTGAATTAACATCTCTGGCAAAGCCTCAGGACAGGCTTTCAGCTGACATCCATTAGCATAGCCTCACTGAATGCTATAGACTGCAGCAATTCACACCATTAAGAATCCGGGGGGCAGGCCGGGGAGAAAATGGAAATTACGAGAAGAATAGAGAACACAATGCAGCACCGATGTCCTCGCATATAGGCTTTTATTCTGGAGATAGTTTACAAGCAGTTCGTAACCTTTGGACTCCAGACAGTCTTTAGAACCAACACGAGGAGGTTAAAGATTCGGTCTGAACTTTCCATCCAACCACAGCACTGTAAATATTTGGAAGGTGCACTGGAACTCATAAAGTTCCCATAAAATGGATGTTAGTGAAACAAAACAAGAAAACCCTGAAACTTGCATTCATCAAATGATGTGAGATCGCACTACTTTAATCCGAAGAAATATTAGGGACATACATATTTGTGACTTTGCTATGCTTAAAAGGGAACTTCCCAGCAAAATAGCTAATGCATTTTTGTTTAACAAACACAGAATAGAATCCAAGACCATTCTCTCATTCCAGATCCCTAATTTCAGATTTACTTAAAAAATCTTATATATAATTATAGCCTTTCTATATCCTAAACAGAGTAATGCACAGAAATACTTCAAATGTTTTGTTTGGTTGTTTTTTTGTTGTTGTTGTTGTTTTTGCCTAAGAAAAGTCACTGGGAAATTCACACCACAAAATCATTTGTGTTTCAGACTCAGTATTTCATTGATCTGTTTAAAATACACATTCCCTTTTACTTCATCCTCCATTATAAAACAATTCAGTTACCTTATTAAGCAATACTCATTAATAAATCTGTCAAGAAAAAATGATTTTAACAAATAATTTCAGGCTACAAATTGAGGTTTTGCTCTTTGACAGTCATTTTAAAAGACTCAATAAGAAAAGATTTACAGCTACAAATTTTATTTTGTAAATGAAAGATTTTTAAAGTAATCATTATGTACTCTGGAGGCCTTCATTACACGTTAGCTTGGAAGTGACACAAACTTAATTGACAGAGCCAAATGAAACAAAGCCAAATACATTGCTAATAAGCCATCAAAAAAAAAGATAAAGAGTTATTTTAGTATTCTACTATTTTTTGTTTCTTGTCACATGTTTAATGCTCCAAGTCACATGGAACTTCACTGACTTAAATGTACTTACACCAGTAGTGTAAGAGGGAGTTGAGTGTCCAACAGTAATTTAACGAAGTTTTATCTAGTAAATAAAAATACGTAAAATGAAACAAATTTTAAACCTTTGTCCTTGAATAGAGGCTTCTACTGTGAGCAGTAGACACTACAGTTATAAACACATTCCTTTATTCAAAGCTAACAATTGCATTTGTCTGTACAGACAGGTCACTTAACTCATCAACGGAGGGAAAGTTAGTCTGCAAAAATAATCCAAAAGAGACTATTTCTGAAGTACTTAACATATCAAAAAGCTGAAACACAGACTTACTCTGATCGTAACAGTGAAAGACCAAAGTATACTGGTTTTGCTCTAGATGTGCATTCAAAGCTTCCCATATAGAGTTTTGGATTTCTGCCTTTACGAGTGTATTATTTGCATATGCAAAACCATATCCAGTTTGTTTTTTTTTTTAACTTCTGATGTATTTGTATTTGCTGGTGGTTTTTAAAGTGAGAGAATTACAACTGATCTAGAATCAGAACTCTAACAGTTAAAGAATAACTCAGACAAAAGATATCAATGCATCACACTTTTAAAACAAGATGATTAATCAAGCTGATGATGCGATGCTATCACTGCAAAAATTGGGTGTGAGGTTTCTCCCATATATGCATTTTTTGCCTTGATATGCCACCATAAGTTCAGAAAATAAAAGTATTATCCCATATGTCTTAGGACAAGCAATTTCCACAAAGTTTTCACAGCCCCCAGCATATAAGCAAGATCCAGAGTTTTGACTCACCTGATCTAATTGGTTTTTGGCTTGTACAGAAAGCTCAAAGTCTCAGCACTATCTTGCCCCTTCATTCACCATACAGAGTATCTCCATACAGTAAGCTTCTACGTAAAGCATACTCTTGCCTATTTCTCTCACTTGTCTTGAAGTGTGAAAGCAAAGTTACGCCAGCTATTCTAAGAAGCTTTATACTGCATCAAGCACCTGTTCAGACAAGAGTCAGTTAAAAAAGCAAGCTAACAGCTGAGCTGAGGTCAGCAACGCTATGAACTTCAGGGCATATTCAGAGACCCACTACCCTCAGCTTTCCCATCTTTATTTGAAAATAGAAGCTCTAGTGAAGTGATGCTTTCTGTCCCTGTTCGAGCAGAGAGTGAAAGCCCTCCTGCTGTCCTCTACTCTTAAGAAGAAAGTGTTAGTCTCCCAACCTGCACTATGCCTCTGCAGAAATAAGACAGCTCATCCCACACTTGCAGTGTTTGTTTAAGGAGCACGGGTTCAACAGAGACAGTTAACCATTAGCTAGTACCCATGCAGATCATATTACACTCACTATGAATACTTGGTAAGTATTCCTAAATGAAGCCTAGTTCAAGATGGGCACTTGGGTCAGTCAATCTTCTCCAAGCACTGCTCAATGTTAACACTGACTGCTGCAACCCCGCACACGGAGCCAGGCTTGGGCATAAGCTCCAGGTTTGCAGAAAAGATGGTTCTCAAATACTTTGCTTATACACCTCTGGTGTTTATTACTGGTACGAAAAACTGCTCAGAAGGAATTCAGAGGCACCAAAAAATCATACTAGAGATCTGTGTATGTGACAAACATCCCTAAGGGCTGTCCATAAAAAAAAGTTTTGTTCCAATACATTAATCTATAATAAGCAACTCAGCTTTACAGGCTGAAAAGAAGCAGCAGCTATCTTCCTAAGAGATACTGGAAGTTAACACATCTCTTCCAAACTCTCTCTTTTTTTTTTCCCCTCTCACAAGTTAAAAATGCTGGTCAAGAAAACGGCTTAGTGCTGACGTTATTTTGTATTAACCTAAATTTTGACAAAAACTTTAGTTGTAATGATATCTCATCATGTCAAAGCACAAGTTTTATTATCATGGGCTTTTATTACACCATTACCTAGAAGCCCTGAGGAAGAGTACTGTGCCAGTTTATGCACTGCATAAACACATGGAAAGAAACTTCACCGCTTCCAAGAGACTGCAGACAGATACAAAAGGGAGGCACAAAGGGAAGAGGGAAGGTGGCGTTGCCTTTGCTTTGCAGGGTACGTATTGGGACTCAGAAAGATTAAGACCCTTTTGCAACTTTAGACTTAGTGTACGAACTATTCATGTTAAGACAGCTTGTTACACATGCAAGGGCTCAACAGTGCCAGGACTGAAGCAGAAGGCATGGTCAGTCTTCATTAATTTAGTCTAAAGCAGACCTAGGAACTGAATGTGCCTCTTTCCTACACCCTACCCACTACTTGACCACCACCAAGCTTTGCCCCATTTCTACACTACCTATACACCCTTCCTCTTGTGACAGTTGGTACTATCCTGTTCCTGGTTTATATTAATGCAAGATCCCAGTCTAGTGCCTAGCTTTTCAATCTTTGCAGCACAAATAAGATTAATTTTTAATTTTAAGGCCCTGATTCAGCAAAACATTCAACTATGTGCTTAATTCTATCCCTATTCAGTAAAGTACTTAAGTATTTGCTTAATTCTCATTTACTCCCCTGAGACTTGAACATGTGCTTAAAGATAAGCCTCTTCTTAAGTACTTTGCTGAAGTAGGGCCTAAACTGTGATCTAGGATCCAGGAGGGAAAAATAGATCAATAATGTGCTTTTTCCTCATGAACATTAGGCTAACATTTGAAAAGATAAAGAAAAAAATCAAAATCAAATAGTATAGTTAGTACAGCTGTTTTATGGGAAGAGACAAATTTTATAAAATCCTGCAAAGAATTCTCTTTTCAGAAAGTCCTTCTTCTTGACCTCTTACGTCTATAAATATACATTATTGCAGTGTGCTGAGCCAGCCACTCACTCTCTGTTGCATGATGAGAATCTCAAAGTTTTTCAAGTTGGGTGCCTGATTATGAAGTATAAAGTAAAATTTAGAACAGAATCTAATGTAATGAGTGCACTGGAACAGAATTCAGTTTTGTATTATCTTAAGACAAAACTAATGGGGAACCTGGGGAGATGCCAGAGAAGGGACACTGTGTCAAAATGCAAGAAGAAAGGAAAGATAGAGCTGGGAAGAAACTGCTGGAACGTCATCCAGAGAGATTATGCAGACTCAGTATTAGACATTTCCCTTGCAATAAGGTCTTATCCTTGGGCCAGTGTGGAGATCGTAATATGATCAGGATCAAAGAAGCTTACAGAGTTTGTGGAAGATGTGTCCACATGCCCATTTCAAGGACATCAATATCTATTCACCCAAAAAGGCCATAAAAATTGGGAAGCAACAGGAAAAATATCCACAAATGAAGTACACATTCTAGTTTGGCCAAAAATCGATCTCTGTAACTTCACTGGCAAAAAATTTGGTCTAGTCTGAGTACTAAAATGGGACACATGCTACTGAACACTAGAAAGATGCTTTTGGTATGTGTGTCCCTACGTGATTGGGGCATGATGCCCAGATGCTTTCCACCCTTTGGAGAAACCGGCACTTTAGTGTTCTGCCAGGAGAAGGATCCTTCTCATAAATAAAGGCCAAACTCTTACAGGTTATTAGCAAGTCTTTTATTGGCAAGTCTTTCATGTCAGCTGCTGCAGCACTTTCTTCAGGAACTGCTGTTCTTGTGTAGCTGGGGCGACCATTTTCATCTACCTTTTGATTTCTAGCAAACTGGAATGCTATTTAATCTTTGCAGTTCCTAACTTGCAAGGACTTACACGTATGCTTAACGCACTGTGAATGGTTCTACTGAAACATGAATTACAGTACACAAAGCTAAAACACATGCCTAAGCGCCTGCAGGATTGGGGCCTAAAAACCTGAGCATTATCCTTTTGATGCATCCATCCTGCTATAATGATGGATAAAAGTGTTTACAAAAAAGCTTTGAAGATGAGAAATGCTCCATAAGGACATGTGTGGGGTAGAGGAAGTGGAAAGAGAAAAGGGATAGGGACACAGATTGCATTGGCCGTCCTGATGTTTGCCATGGAAACCACATCATTCTTAGCAGCTGTAGGATTAAGAAGCCTACATGGTTTAGGAGGTTCCTCATACTTTGGATGAGCACAGTCAGATATTAGAGGGTGTAAATTCTTAGTTTCCACCTCAGGTAGGTCTTTGAAAAGAAGATGCCACATGTGGTCACACTGTGTTTTGGAAGGTTCAGCTACAATAACATACAAACTTGCAGACAGTCTTACCTGAAATCCTGCATAAACTGTTTCACAACAGTTGCAGGTGACAGAAAGTGCCTTTCCTCCTGAAATGCCCCAAGTGGTGTTTGACCTTCGGAGCATTTGAGAGTGTTGGCCAGGCCTTTTGCTCACCAAGGACACTTGTGCCACCTTCACAACCTAAAAAGCACCTCCTCAAGCTGCCAGAGACAGCAGCTGCATTAGGAGAGTACACAACATAGGATGGACAATATTTTGAAAGGTTAGGAAAGGCCACTCAGTGCACTCTGAGTGAGGGACCTGCCATCCCTTCCTCAACTAGCAGGGCTGTGAGAATGCAAAATATTTTCTGACAAAAAGCGACTGAATGGCTGGTCTGAGGAGCAACCATGTTTAGTCCACTGACAAAGGAAGGCACCTCAGGCCACTGCAGTGACTGTGTGCCTCTGCCGGCAGAGAGGAAGCCCACCTCAGTACCCATCCAACACGGGAATCGGCCTCCCTCCTGCCAGGCTGAATGTCAGGCTAATCAGTTTGATCTGACAGATTTTAATTAAATTAATTAAGGCCTTTCTGAATGGGCTTGGTTAGCGTCCCAGAGGGGAATCCCCATTGACAAGAAGCACTGTCAGGAGAGGAACTGTTTTTCTCCTCTCACAACGATAATTTTCTTATGTTGTTATTGGATTTTTTTTTTTTACATCATTAATAAAAGCGCTTTATAAACACATATGATGCTTTTGAAGCTTGACATCCAATTATATTAACAATAGCCTTCTACAAACAAACACAAGATTTTCAAGTCCTCCTTCAAGAAAGTTTGCCAAATCAAGATGCAAAATAATCCTGATCACTTCCCACTGACTTTCTTAAATGGGCTTCTTGTCCAGATGCTGGAAACTCACCACTTGTAGGAACGCTTAATTGCCGGTACTGTGAGAGGTCAGGCTCCTGATCCCCCCATACATTTGTGAAAGGACAATGACCATTCTGTTCTGCAGATCTGCCTGCAATTGTGTTGGCTAACATGGTTTAACCCAGTCCTCAGCATTTTATGGTGTGAGCATTTCACATATGATTCAAAAGTGGCATGTCCTTCCTACCTGAGGCCACAGCCACTCTTCAGACACCCAGTCATTCTGAAAAGCTTCAATATGGGCAAAAACCCCGGTATCAGCACAGAAACAACAGCACGATCGAGCTAAAAGGCATCGCCTTGCTTACCATACTACACTTGTGATCTGTAAAAGTGCTCAAGCTGGAAATCCCCCAGTGCTGATAAACAGCAAGCAGTGGCCACAGTCACACACTGTCCACGAGGGATGCACCACTCTGTTACTGTAACCACTGCTGTGTTTGGCTGCAGCAGTGGGCTCCTGGGCACGGCCAGGTGACAGAGGCAGAGAGCAGCCCCGGAGAGCAAGGCCTTCTCCTTTGGTGGTACAGGCAAAGGAAGGATGAGCTGCTCAGGCATCACACTGATATCTGCTGGGCTCAGCAGGCCGTGAGCCAGCCTGGTGATACAGAGCTTTCTGCTGACATTGTTGGTACTGTATGCCTCTGCTCATCACTAGGGTCCCTAAAGAAGGAAGAGGTCCCAACTTGAAGGTTTAATTTAACAGTAAATGAAGCTTCCCAGAAGCTGGAAAGGATTTTGAATTCAACCTCAGAGGAAGCAGTGATCCTGTTGTGACTGAAAAGATGCTAAGAGCTCAGGTGCTGTAAAACAACCACTTCATCTACCAGCTGAAGCTGGCAGACTTCAGCTAGCAACACCTCCTTTCCCTTTGATGCCAGAGTGGTCTCTCAAGATGCTTGACCTTGAAGTGCCAAATCATGGTGAGTACTACAGATTTTGTTCTGACAAAGACTGAAGAAGGGAGGAGATTCTGAAGTGGGAAGATACTGTACTTGGAATGGAATCTGAAATGAAGGGGGAAAAGAAAACACAAAACGGCTAGAGCACAAAGTGAGAAAGAGAAGATTAAGACACAAAGGTATCTGAGGGGGAGAGTGAATGAGATAACAGGAAAGAAACAAAAGATCCTGAAAGAGAAGATAGAGCTAAGGAGTACTTATTAAAGACCAAATAAGAAAGAGGAAGGATGGAAAAAAGGAGGCCGCTATTCCATTTCCCTGCCTTTGTGTTATTTTTTTCCAGTTTATTTTCAACATATCTATTACGTTATACAAGTCACAAGAAAATCCTCTTACTAAGTCAGCACCCATTTACTATAGCTCTTCAATAAACAAAAGCTATTTCAACTTATCTGCTGGCCAGTATGAATCCAGCAGACCCAAATGTGTTTTCCAGTGTGATTTTGATTAGAATCTCAGTCTTCCGAAGTTCACATTCATTATTAAGAGCTTAACTGGGGCACTGCAGGTCTTGAGCCAACAACTGAAATGTTTTCATTATACTGAAATCAGATTTACATTTCTACTCTCAAAAACATACCTGCTTGCAGCATCTATTGAAGTTTTATTCTCAAACCTACACCCAGAGAAGAAATACAAATTTGCTAAAGTGAAATTCTGTCTGGTAACATCAACAGAAACATATATTCTGAGAATTCCAATTTGAGGTATTTTGTAAGCACTTCAAGGGGTAGAGGCAGGTAAGCAACAAGGGAAATAATCTGCCTTTGCAGAAAACAACAACAACAGCAAAGTGCTTTTTAATAAATTAGACAAAGATGAGCTGCAACAACAACAACAAAAAAAGATGCATCCACAAAGAAAGAAGAATTCAATGCAACTGACCTTCAAGTTCCCTCTACTCTTTCATTAACTGTCCTCTGAGGTGATCTCTGGCCAAATACAGGGAATTCAGAGCCTGTCATAGAATTACAAGATGAATTAGGGACTGTTGCCACAAATTTACAGCTACCAAGGCCTTTGTTGATTAAATTTTCCCAGACTTGAAAGTAATTTCACTGGAAGCACTCTTAATGGGGCCTCACATCAGCATCAGGACAAATGAGGAAGGGGAGTAACACTTTTCCCTTCCAATTATCACATGCTTTTTTCTCCCGTGTGATTGGTAAGCTACAGACACAATTTCAGTCAATGCAACTCAAAAGTGCTTAACACAAATTGTTTGCATACAAAAATAATTTCCCAGAAAAATCTCAATTTTCGATTTCCTCAAGGAAAAGTATCCCCTTTATTTCTTTCAGCTTCTGACTGGCAGAGCCTACTAAATAACCTCAATTATCGTGCTGAACAATTACTGACTCACAGTGAAATCAATTGCAAAGCTAATGTAGTTGAAACTGTATACAGATAAGTGCACTACAGGTGAGTAACTCCACATGCATGAGTAGTGTCGCTGTGCTCAGTGACATAACTCATGTGCATAACTATTTGCAACACCGGGGCCTCAGATTGTAAACTCACTGGAGCAGAAACCAGATCTTATCTCCTGTAAAGCACCTGGCAGTGCACCTATCTTTGCCACTATATAAATTAATTATCATTAGCATCTGAATTTTGTCAGCTCCAGCATTCTCCCCTAACCTCAAACACCGAATTTCTTCCCAGAGTGATGTTTTGTGCAGTGGGCAAGAAGAATACGCGTAATAATTTAGTTACTCTGGGATTTAATCAAATAATTCAATATAAAATTAACACGTGCAAGGCACTTGAAAAGCTTCTGAAATCTGGGGTCTGGGTGGGGAACAGGAAAACTTTAAAGGTAAAAAAAAAAAAAAGTAACTAATTCAATTCCTGAAACACTTTGACCTTTAAACGGAACTGTCCTCCCCTTCTTAGCTTTAAGATAAGTTCAGCAAACAAAATTTCACCCTGGGCTTGACACATCATCTGCCAAACTGCTGAAGAAATAAACAAACACTTTTTCCTTAAAAAAAAAAACCAAAAAAAAACTCAACATAATTTTATGAAAAAGACAGACCTCACTACTCATGACAAATATTGGTGGTATACACATACAAACTTACATACGAGGTAAAACATTAGATTTTTACAGGAAATACGGATTTAGAAAGAAACTGTTGCGAAACAGCAATTTGAAGATAAGGAACTCTAAAAAGACGACTTTTGGTCATCTGAAGAAAAGAATAGTCATCTTCCCTAATCATCTCAGACTGATTACCTCAGCTTGCTAATCTCACATTTCAGTGGGTTTTTACTGCTGAACCTAAAGAAAATGTGGGCTGAAATGAGAGGGAGAGAGGGGACTGGAAGTGCCGGTCTGTTTATTCAGCACTTTTGGCACACCTCAGTTCATGCTTTTAGAAAGTTCTGCAGCTGTTGTTGGTTTTTTGTGATTTTTTTTTTCTTTAATTCAGAATACTAAATTTTGTTTTCAGTGGCAAAAAAACAAAACAAAACATTCATGAGCAAGTGAAGGACAAAAAGGAACTCTAGGGGTATATCGTTCATTTTTTTCTACAGACAGGAAAAAAATTTTTTTCAGCAGCTGGCTTTGCTGCATGTGTTAGTGTTCAGTGCCACTTTCCTTTCCTGTTTTCTCTTCTGCTATCTAGTCTTTACTACTGAACTATTCAGATGGCTCCTTCAGTAGGTACAAAATACTCAGGTGAACAGCAACAGCTACAAGTTCAACAGAGCCAAACTAAACCGGACAAAAATACACAAAATCTATCACAAATGAGAAAAAGGAGAAGACTCTTCACTCATTTATTTAGGTAGGACAAAAGCCCTAACTTACTGATCGCATGCCAGCAAAGAGATTAATTTTACCTGTAATCAAAAAGACTACACAAAAGGACAGTCTCATTAAAATGCAAAAAAAGTGAATAATTTCTGATTCCTGCCTAAGGCCTTTTTGTATTTGTATGCACACAAAATTGCTTAACAGCAGTTTTTCTTTTCTTGTTCTACAAAAGCCATTTGTTCCATAGAAACAAGCTTCTAGTAAGACAGTTTTCTTCAAATTGTTAGCTGAGTCTGTAATAAATAGCTGATGAATTGTATTTTATGTTGACCATTTCTGTAGGCAGTACAATGCCAAGCTTTACAGTGCAGAGCAGTACTAAAAATTCTTAAGTGTTAAGTCAAAGAAAGCAGCACATTTTTCACGTCTGTCAAAAAAGAAGGGAATGTTGATTAAATAATCTGTCACAAAAAGGGTTACAGAAACAATATATGGTTAAATCACAATCACAACAAAATCTAATTTACTTTGAATCTTCAATTCTTTCACCACCTGTGCCAAGTTATGGAAAACTTAATACACATCCCACCCCAGAGAGGCAGGTTTACTTTCACACGGCATATACCACTTTGCATTTAATAATGATGTACATTTAATAAATAAGTAAGTAAGAAAATAACTTGGAAATGCAGCAAAAAGCACAAGCGATACTCAGTTACATAAATGCTTTCCCATGTTGTCCATCACCTCAGAGGCTGTGCTCACCTCAAAAAGTATCACTTGGTAGTAGCTACTTATTCCCAGCTCCAACTGAAAAACAAACTAAAATCCTCACCTCCGATATAGGTCAGAATATAAAGTGCAGCCTACTTGCCAGGGTCTCTGGCAGGTGTGAGCAAGGGCCGACTGCTTTCACACTGAGACCCGGGTGAGCGATGCCGAGTCTTTATGAAGTGGGAAAGTAGAGCAGTAGCTAAGAGTACATCTTCTAAGCAGGGTATTTAGGAGCCTCCACAATCCCTTTACCAGACACACACATGCAACCTGACTTTTTTTCCCCCACTCTAAAAATACTAACCCGTCCAGTGAACTAGTTGGAAGGGCCTTAGGAAGGGGTGGAGTAAGAGAAATCAGTGCAGCAAGTCACCTTTCAGCCACCTATGACATCAGCCTGCTGCCCTGATTCCTTCATTAATACCTTTGAGCTGAAAACAATGGGCCTGCCATTAAGCACCACACAGTTCAAGATAAGAAAGCCCTAAGCAGATAATAATCGGTGCATTTAGCTGGATTTCAAACATTCAGCTGCTTAATCATTTCTTCCTCACTGCATGCTACCCAAACACACAGGGAATGCTTTGGATGCCTCGGGCTAAGGAAGAAGGAGCTGGGGTGTGGGGAAGAGGAGGGGAGCGCGGGCCTCGGGATGGGATTGGGGGGGAGAGGGGGATTTCATTGGCAATCCTCTCCCTGGGAAATGAAAACATTTCTTAATTGCCATTAGGGAAATAGGTTAAATACAGGCTTGGTAAGCTGCTATGGCCTGGCTGACAGATTAGAGTGGATGGCTGTTGAAGTATACTCATTTCCATTATATGGCAGAGCGGGGAATTTTTATTTTCTTAATAGTCTTCTGAGACTGTTCCTGTCAGGTGCTGGGTGTGAGACTGCTAGTTAGATTTTAACTAGTCACCTTCCAGCTGATGAAGCAAGGCTGCATTCACTGGCCCTCGGGTGACTGCTTTCCTGCTTATGCAAGGGAACAGAAACTGTGGGGCATGCTGACGGGGTGTGTGGAGAGGAGGGCGCTGCGATACCTGCTGCTTTGCTAACACGAAATAACAATGAGTAATGGCAGAATCAGAGGAACCAAAGGCATGATGCAGCATACCTGTCATGCCAAGAAAGAAGGGATAAAAAAAAAAAAGTGTCTCCGGATCCCCAAGCACGTAGCAGACGCAGGGCTGAGCCCTACCAGGTCTGGGCAGCTCACCCGCGAGACCTCAGGGCCATGTAGGGGGAGTGTGGGCACCTTGTGAAACCCAGATGCCACAGCCTGTCTGCTCAGAGCCTGCTGAGATTGCCTTCCCTGCTTTCACCCACGGCACTGCCATCTCCCTCTCCCCCAGCAGGCTCATGGCAGCCCCCCCTTCCAGCCTCCAGTGAAGGCAGTGGGAGCAAAAGGAAGCCAAGCTTCCCTTTAAGTGGGCACGGCCTCACTACTCATCCACACAGCTGACGAGCAGCTACCAGCAGTGTGCACTGCAAAACTGAGACACAGTCCTGTAATCCTCCACCATGCTAAACTCCCCAGGGCATGACTAGGAGTTTTATCTCAGCTAGGGCTGAGATGTTAAGGCATTCTGTTCTGGAGCTCCCTGAAGTCAGCACAGCTATGCAAAAGGTGGTGGACTGGCAGGTGAAGCAATGGGGGCGTGTGTGAAGAATGAGTTTCTAGGGGGAGGATCTGTGAACAACTTTACCTTCCCCCCCCAGCCAGATGCACACATCTGCACAACTGTGTGTGAAGAGGAAACTTCTCCCACTGTATGAAGGATATATATGTCCACTGCCTTTTCATACACCCACTGTTTATCCATCTGCATCATCAGATATCTTAATACATTTCAAAGACTTGTGCTCAGTGTTAGTTTCGTTCAACTACATCTAAATTTCTCTGTCGTGGATGGCTAAAAGTGATAAATGTTGTAAATGTTGGCTGTTTTTCTCCAAGGACAGTCAAAGGACCTCTGACAGAGCTCAGGCATGTGAGGCCAGGTGAAAGATCTGCCAGCCCAGTGCACTGCCCAGAATCAAACTGGAGATGAGGAAAACCACAAAATTCAGATGTTCTCTCTTCCAAGCCAGCATGTTTAGCAGGTCAGCCTTAAGGCACGCTGACTTGTGTATACCTACAGATATGGGATCACTGGGGAATAGCAACCACATTGGTAGCAAATGCTCTGCTAGTTCAGATTAAGCTGGTGTGGTCAGGAAACCCACTCATTTACATAGCACTGGTCAGTATTTTCCACTTGGCTAGCAATCCCATGCACCTTCTTTGCACATTTCCCAGCAACACACTACACCTTCATCAGAAATCAGCAAGAAATGGAAAACCCAGCACTTCCCTTGGTTCCCACTTCTACTTACCACCTCTCATTCAGAAGTATTTTGCCCGCTTCCTGTACATAGAAAGTATCTGTGAAATGACATAAACCCCTGGGCTATGGATGAGCATGCCTCCTGAATGATCGAACAATTGAAAGAACACATACACTGTGGCAACTACGGAACCTGTTATAGTATGCTTGTTTTAAAGAGCATAGGACAGATCCTTTGCATCTGCCAATCATTACAAGTCAGAAGGTTTTACAAAGATTTTTCCTGTGACCACATATTTAGCCACAGTCAATCCAAACCTGGCACAGCACTGCCAGAGAGACAACTGAGGAATCAAAGCACGCTTCTGTGTGCTGGCTCTGAGGGCACCCCTCACAGTTGAGCACAGCTTCACTGGCTGGATTAAAAATCTCTTTTTGAAGTCTCTTAAAAAAAATAATTATCAGTGCCCGTTTGCGTTGTGTCTCCCTTTTCAGTAGAGAGTTAGCAGCAAGGAAATAACAGACATGTCTACACTTCTCTCTGCCTTTTTGACAAGGTCTTTTTTCCAGCATAGGTTCAGTTCAAGAATGCACACCCTTCAAATTATTTTCATCTGGACATGCAAGTGTAAGCCTTACATGCACATGAAAGCCTTTTCCAGCACATGACTATGCTACAATTCAACTCTTTTTAGTAAAATGTAAGCTTCAATTCCTGTTCATGACCATCTGGGTATCTCTGCAAGACACTGCATGCCAAGACATCAAAATTCCGGTTTCCAAGTAATAAAAAAGACGCTCTTTTAAATGTCATAGAAGACCAGTCAATGTGTTATTTTTCCATCATTAAGGAAAGGAAAGGTACTGCTCTGAAGTACTACTACAGAGGTAAAGCAGTGGACACCTGTGCTTTACATCAAGTACTTTCCTTGACAACATAAGTAGCATACAGATAAATTGGCTCTTTCTGCAAGTTACGACAAGTCCAATTACTCTGAACACTACCTTTGGTTTAAGGCACTTGAATTCTCGTTCCTGTCCATAAACCCTCTAGCATGCACATTCCTGTAATAGAACAAATTCCTTTTCCCTGCTTATTGCAAAAAAAAAAAAGAAAAAGAAAAAGAAAAAAAAACATTTATACTGTATTTAAATATAACTATAATGTATCAGTGTTAATGAATATTTTTTACACCAAATGGATATCTTTTGACAGAACAAAAATTCCCAAGGTCAGGGGAAGAAGCCACTTTATGGGGACTACTGCGACAACTAGGATTCCTGAATCCTACATGTGAAATATTTGAAATATGAATCATTCCAGTTTTTTTCAAAGTTATTTTTTACAATTTTTTTCCTGTACATCTTGTGTACTTAGAGAGAACATCTCTATTACAATGTAATATTCTACAAGAAGGGAAATTAACCACATCAACCATTCTGGAATCCTCTACATTATGAATTACATCTCAAACCACACTTTGCAAACCAAAATCACTTGAGAAATCCCAGACAGCAGTTGGACAGAAGTCTACTTACAATTATGAAAATATGTCATGCTGGGAAATAAGTTACTTGTGAATTAACTACTAAGGACAGGCCATTTTCCATCAAGATGTTACCTGCATCCAGTAGCTTTACACGAGCGTAAACCACATTCTACAGTGGGTCAAATCATCATCTCAACTGCACTAGAGTTGACACAACTAGAGCATAGAGTGCCTGCTGTGGACACATTAGCAAGAAACTGAAACTAGATGAAATCACAGAGAAAAAAATTAGAATTGTAAAGATAAAGATTTATTTTAAGAAGTAATAGCAGAGTGAATAACCCGACATAAGTGTGAGGAGTCCACATCACTTAATCTCTTTAAATCAAGATTTGATGGCTTCCTATAAACAAACTCTAGAACATTCAGAGGACGTAAGATTTCTGCAAGAATTACTGGGTGAGTTTCTCTAAGTGTTGCTTTGCAGAAAACTACCTGATCACAACAAATTGAGGTTTTAAATTCTATAAGCTTGGGAATGTGACCCACCTTTCCTTATGATGTGACAAAAGAACTCCCTGAACTATTTATCTGAAAAGGAAAATTAATTTTGAAGACTAGTAACTGAATTTTTCATAATCCAAGAACAACTTTTCTGTTACCTTCCTCTCCCGTCTTTTATTCGGAAAACAAATATAGAAGCCTATTTCAAGACAAGACCAAATTAACGTGGGACTGACTTTGTGCATGAAAGGAAAAGAAGCCTGAGTTCCTATAAACCTTTCAAGCTTTCATTCCACCTCCCTTCCCAGTTTGCACGGAGGAGTCTATTTTACAACTTTATCCATGTAATGGTCCTGCAGACTGCTTCTTCATGCCAAAATTTCTCTTTGATGTTTGCTCTCCCATTAGTGTTTCAGTGTAGGTATTCAAACTGATCACACAAGCACAGCAGAACTCCAGAACTGTCCACGTTCCATCGAATACAGTTGTTTCATGTTGCCTGTGATTTACAGTCTTAATTAATGCTCAAAAGAAGAAGAGCACATCTTTGGTGGAGCGTCCCCCCTCCACACACACACACCCCTCCTCCCTCTTTTTTTTTTTTTGCACAAAACAGCGCTCTCAGGGTTTTGTTGGACATTGTGCAGGATGACTTTGCCAAGCAGAATGGAACACACTTAATACTTTTCCTTTATAACCTTTGCAATAAATCAGCTACCACTCCACTTGCACGAGAACGGCCATTAGTGTCCTCTCCCCTCCCCCAGCACTTCCCGAATTTTAAACAAAGTAGGAATAAACTGAAGCTGAGCAGAGCCAGTGAGCCCAGTAAATCAGTTTAATGAGAACTGAATCAGTCATATGAAGTCCACTACTGAACAAATAAGGTGGACAGAAGAGGCCAGGCTTTCAATGCAGGTACTGTGGATGGGCAAGCAAGAAAGCAGTGCTCACATTTTTCATCTTCAGCAGTGATGCATGTCGGTTGTGAACGCTCTGTTCTTTAAAATCACATTTGCTGTAGCTTGCTGCTGCGATTCATTGTTTAGATTTGGCTGCTTCCTCTCCTGCTTGTGGTTTTGTTCCTCCATGTTTTCCCACAGAAGTGGAGTTTTCTGTTTACCCATTTTCACCACTTATCTCCTCTGTGATTCACTTTGACTTCATTTATCCTTCTCAGGTCTCCCTTGTTTCCCATTTACTGTAAGTGAGTACAACTGCACACATACACATACTATTGTTCAATTCAAAAGCTAGGCAGCAAATAATTCTGTATTTACGGGAATGTAAAGTATTAAAGAGATTGTACCATCTTTTGTGTATGATAGCACATGAACTCAGCATTAAAAACATTTTCAAAAGTCTGAAAAACAAACAAGCAAATACACAAACCAACTAATGTACACTGGTTCAATCTTTTCTGCGTACCTGGGGCAGCACAAATGGCCAAGTGCGGATTTCTAGGTTGGAGAGGACTAAGAGACCTTTTACCTCCCACATGTAAGTGCCCATCTCAGTGCCAGAGCTCCTTGTCCACTCAGTCTCGTGCACTTAGAGAAAGGAGCTGGCAAGGTGAACTGATGAGCAAAGTCAGGAATTAATGTCCCCCTATGCAGTGCTGCGCTACTTGCCCTGTTCCAGCCACAAGAATTGATGGACAAGAGAAGGCATGGCCCACCCATTCCCATCTGCTTTGCATCTCTTCCCTGGGACTGTCAAGCCTCCACATCTATTTCAGTAAGAGAACTTCATTCTATCATGCCCAATCCCCACCTACAACTCTTTTCTATTTGGAATAGTCATCCTTTTTCAAATCAAGGGTTCAAATTAAGGATCACTTTTTCTCTTCTGCTTCCTTACTTCCTCCAGAAACAGCAACCAGGGATCACTGGTAAGATCTTGCTATCACGTAAGTACCCCGAAGTTTTGATCAAGATATTGTCATGTGGCATTTATTTGTAAATTTGATCCAGTTTCCAGAAAGCTGCTGTCTTTACTGTGAGCCTAATAGAAGAGTGGAAGTTAATTCAACTCCCAGAAACACCATACAACCATACTTTTAATCCAGGAAGGCTGGTCAATTCAACCTATTAGAGCGTCCTGTACTACTTCTCTGCCAAGCGGATCATTTCTTTCTCACGCACTATTACCTGTTCTTCTGGATGACCTGAAAAATTCAGCCTCTATTCAATTTCCAGGCCTGTTTTCCAAAAGGAAAACCTGTTATTACTGTCAACCTCTACAGTTTCCACTGCTTCTGGGAAAAGACAACTAATTAACGCTGCTGTGAAAATCAGAGCCCCCTTTACACCCCTTATTCCCTTGCTTTCTCCTAGCTCAGCACATGGGTGAGAAGAAGACACACCTGAAGCTAAATCTTGGCCTAGGAGATGGAAAACCTCTGTTGCTGCAGGTCCAGTGGGAATATTCTGTACAAGTCCGGGTGGCAGGAACTCGTTAACAGTTTACAAGCACAATATTTAAGGATATTAAGATGGTATCTATAGGATTAGGCAAGGAACAGAATGCATTTATTAGAGTCATTTTGGAGACCCTGCTTATCTATCATCAGCTTACACTTTATGCAAGATCAGTGCTGCAAGTTCTTCAGAATCCTACTGTGGGACTTAGGGTACAGGGATTTTTTAAAGTCTTGTATTAAAAAATTATATAATTTTGTGGGAATTTCGACCTTCTGAGAGAAAGAAATTAAGTGTCTCGTCTTCCTGGTGACAGAGAAAAGCCTGAAACTGAAATCTCATAGCATCAAACCCAGAAGGCTAATAAAAGAACCCAGAATATTACTTTCACAGTCTGCCATTTTTAAGCCAACTTCAGATGTTAAAGCTGGATTTACCATCTGTAGAAGCTAGGGTTTGACTATGTTACAAGTGATAGTCTAAAGAAAGACCCTGTATTCTCTGCACTGATGTTAACTTTTCTTCGTGGCCATTCTGTGAGTAAAAAGATTTGTCTTCCTCATAATAAACTCTCCAACCTCTACACCAATGCTCTGATCTTTCTTGCATTTAGCAGCCATACTCTTCTAGTGAAGCTTGTGGTTTCCTGACAGAATAAGTGCAGTGTGTTCACGGTTCTCAGATTCAAATAAAAAGAAAGAAAAAAAAGGATGCAAGGCACATAATACTAATGCCTATACAAATAGGCAGTTTCAAGCTTCTATTACTCAAAAGCACATTGAAAAACTCAACATACAACACATTAATTAGGCTAAATGTTTGATATTTCTCTCAGTCCATTCTGTCCTGTCTCTTCTTCCATTTCTTGGGTATTTACACCAGCTGGGATAACCTATGGATTCAGATAATCCAACAAGCTTAGCAGCTAAGGAAAAGTTAAAAAAGAAAATGCAAAACATTAGAAGTCCTTAGCACAGCTAATTCACTCCTTTTATTCCAAACGGTTACAAATATTTCTAATCTTTGTAAAAAAAATGAGAAAGAATGGTCCTGCAATCAAAGTAGAATAAGACAGTCCATAAACGATAGTTTCAAAGAGTTTGGAAAAGGGAAGAAGATTTCATTTGAATGCAGCTGAAGATTGTTCTTTTCTTTCTCCTCTCACCAAACTTTGCTGGCATCTTTAAGACAGGAATCTAAAAATGATTTATTGTACCAGACCATCATTCTGGTCATAGCCACCAATGGGCCAGATCCAAGGCCCTCTGAAATGAGTCTCCCTGTTGATTTCATGGCCTTGGATCAAGACCAATGTTTGTGCATTTTTTTCAAGAAGACATTTTTCCAAATAAGCCGGGGTTTATTTGGAATTATTCCAGGGGCTACGTGACACTTTCAAGAGTTTATATTCATCCAAGTGACTTTTAGGAGCCAGTTCTGTTTTCTTACATGAAAAAATGTTGGGGAGTGGAGGGAGAAGGGAAAGAGAAGTACTTTGTAAGTCCATCTATATACACTTCTAGATCCTTCACTGGAAGCTGTCCCTTGGTTGTGGTGGCACAGGAGCACACCATCCTGCCTCTTCTTTCCAGTCTTTCCTGAGGAGTAACCGCAACCTACTGACATAGCTGTGTCTGGGGAGAGTTATGAGGAGGGAAGCAGTTGATCTGCCCTCCCCAGATGTTTTGAGGGCTGGGGACTTGGCTTGTGTTACATTTGCTTCACACCTCCAGAGCAGTGCTATCCTATTGGGCAAGTGGGAGTTTGCATGCTGCAAAGCATCTCCAAGGTGAGGTGAACCCAGTACTTGCTGTGCTTTTTGCCTGCAGATCTATGTAGAGAACAGACACCATTAGGGGCACTGCTGCAGTGTGACAATCCTACCAGGTCAGCTCCTTGGACACATTACTTCTCCAGAGCTGAAATCCATCTGTGTTTTCAGTTGACTTCTAGCACCCAGTTTTCCAGAACTGCCAAGCATGCTAGCCCCTAACTGAGGACTGTGCGGGTTCGTGTAGGGTGAAACAGTCCCGTGGCAGCCGTATCTTGCATGGTAAACCAGCCCTCAGCCACCTCCCAAGTGAGGAAGAGGAGGAGCTAGGAGGAGGAAACGTGATGCAACATCACCCCTGGTCTTTCATTTTCCTTGTGTGCTGGAACATCAGAGGCTCAGATCACCAACTGTGATTAACTACATCTTCATCAGTATCTCTCTTTTTACTAGAAATAAGGACTATGACATCTCACCATCTTCAGAAGAAATATAAAGGGCGAAAGTTATTATATTTGCCTCCCTGTAACAAAATCAAAGCACTCCAGTAACTGCTGTAAAGTATGAACAAGCAAAAACGAAACACCCTTTCTCACAGTCACACGGTATAATTAGAGGTAGGGCTAAAGAACAGAACTCTCACTCACCAATTCTGAATGCAATCTTTTTCATACTTAGAAACCTCTGTGATATGCTTAAAATAAATACCTGGTTACAAAAATATTGTTAACATTTAAATTATGTTAAAAATTCCTTGGCAGACCTCTGGGAGCTACCCAACCAACATTCAGTACTGGAGCACTTACAGATCAATAATTAACACAGCTTGTACTGCTCAGTACGAATGTTAAGCAGCCTCAAAATTTACAGTTTTACAGCAGTACTTTTGCACAGATGCAGTAATCCTGTGATCTGTTACAGCAGCCTGACAATAGCAGTGAAGACAAGACAACATCTTTATTAAATCGCTCCCTCCTGCTCTCCTTTATTCAACACAGAAATGTGTGCATGTCCTTTGGTGCTAATAGAGCAATCAGGTGATGTTTAGGGCCAATATCCTGAGGTAGGTATGTACTGAACCCCCAGTGAAATCGAACAGTTTTGTTAGTATGTATATAATGACTCTTTTGCAGTTTTTTATAGGATTTACTTAAGAAACTTTCCGCCAAAAATCAAGCCAAAAAGCCCCACTGCAAACTCAGCTAGAGCTACCACATTTATATTAGCTACTCTGAGCAGAAAATACTCTGCCCATAAAAAAATTAAAAATGGCTCAATTCAACATGAGCTGATTGTGCAGACCTGCTCTTATTCACTTGGTGATTTTGACTGCATCTTGCAAGCACTACTGTGAAAACTCAAAAGCACTTTTTCAAATGAAAGAAAATCAGAGTATCTAGTGTCAGCAAGCCTTGTAAAGTCCATACATGTTTACGCTTGGCATCAGATTACACACATTTGACTTCTTGATTTAGTGCGTACTTGTGTTTTGCCTTCTTTTGTCAGAAATAAAATACAGCTATTCTTAAGAGAAGTCTTTGTTTTTAAAAAGACCTAATTTGTACTGTATGTTAGGAGAGTTCACTTTTTGCCCCACCCACAGAGGACCCTGATCCAAATACAGGGGGGGAAAGTTAAATTCAGAAGAGGTTAATTTGGGGAACGACAGTGTCAATTCGTGAGACATAAAAGGGGCAGAGAGAGAAAGAAAAACAGTAAAAACAGCGGAGACCTTGGACAGTTTTTTTTGCTGCATCACAAAAGCAATTCTGCTGAAATCTTATTTGGAACATCAACTGAGTAAAAAAGAGAAACACAGTTCTTAAATTATTTTGTACTTTCCATGTATAGAGGAACAGTCAGAACTGTATGGGGTTTTACGCCTTCTTGGTAGCCAGCTTATAAACAGCGTAGCTACCAGTCTTTCCATAGGAAAAACATGTTCCGTGGATAATAATAACATGACTAACTGCTTGAGCTGCAGGGGCAAAGAAGCACCTACCTAAATAGCAAGTGGTATCTGATGATCTATTAAGTAACAGACAGCTGATAAGTAATAAAGATAGTCAAAACCAAGTGAGAGTCAGGAATTCAGGCAATAGTCCTAAACACACAATAGAAAAGGTTGTTCAAGTCAATCTTTCCACCTTATTTCTGTGATTCTCCAAGAAGAACGCCACATTAAAACTAGGTGAAACACAAGTTATTTTATTTGTACAATGTGTGTTAACAGGCCATCAAGTGGAACATCGGTACATAAGTGTTTGTATGATCAAACTCATAAAGATAGCAGCAGCCACAACAAAGTGAGTAACTAGGTGAGACTTGAAATTTTCAGCATGTTTTTATGGATATTTTAACGCAGAAAAAAGAAACTCATCCAACTGTAGAAACCAGGTCAAACATAAGCAGTTGTACAATTTCCAAACTAATTCTGACGTTACCCTATCACTAAACATTATTTAAATATAAGGCAAGCAAAAATCAAACATCATTTGTGCCTGTTAATCATTTGAGGGGAAACTATAATCCAAACCACTTTTTCCAAATGTAACAAAGCAGGTTTGCCTCAGAACATGGCTTGATGCCCTCCACACACATCCAACCTGAGACTAGTCCAAAATAAACCATTTACAAGGAGAAAGCAAACAAAAAATCTTGGTTACGAATCCTGTTCTCTCTCTAAATTGCCTATCTGGCAAATGGATATACTTAGTTTTGCTGCCATGGGAAATCTCAGTCCATGTTTAGAGAACCGGTATCTTACAGATATACCCCTGTAAAATAAACATATTAATTAAAAAAAAAAATCACCAAACCACCTTTGTATATTTAACACATTAAACTCATCCTTTTTATCAAAGTGTGGTTACCCCATAGCATTTTTGACACATTTTCTGTAGTATCTCATTATATAAAGAAGTAGTGCTTCTTACACATAGCTTCTTTCATAAATCTATCACAACTCAATATAAAATTAACAGTGACAGAGAAATGTGTATTTTCTTACTTTTATGACACTTACGTTGGAAGCCATGCTGTTCAGAGCTACAGTAAGTGCTCAGAACAAATACAGGATCACATAAAACTTTCCTGACTGTGCTGCGAGTGCTAAGCTGTAAATTGCCTTTCAGAATAGGCTGTCAATCGCTGATGGCATAAAGCTTTGTATCAACTCGTGATCTTGCTTTGATATTCAAGGGCTCAATACAAAACCAAATTAAAACTTGAATTTTTCTAACTGTGATCTTGCCATTTGTTCAGACCCAGGACCAAATTTTTAAGAGAGGACACAGACACATAACGCAGAAACCCATGGCAAACAAAATTTTGGAGTTCTTTTTTCAGCTGAGATGTGAAATGTCCTCCTGGGAATCGGTATAAGGCAGCAGTTTGGGAACTCTAGGTTCAAGCTGCACAGTTATTATTTAGGCTCAGAGGCTACAACAATAAATAGCAGCTTTATGCCTTCTCAGGAATTCTCTTTGCGCTGGTAGAAATCTCTGCTTGGGGAGTCACTCCTACTAGGGGGAGAGCTGCAGCTTTGTTATTCGCCACTTCTTGATCTAAGAGATCTTAAACCAGTAGTATAGCATAGCAGGTGAACAGTTGGTAGAAGCAAAGAAACCACATTTTAAATCATACATATTAGGGTTCATCTTAAAGAGTTTCAAAGAATTTTTCCCATCCATTTTATTAGATTTTGGAAAATAAACTGTGTGACGTACTGATGAAATCCGAAATAGGAAGGTCACTACAGTTCCCTTGTTTACATGAAGGACAAGAATGTTTCTCTTTAGATTAGCAGAATAGAAAATGATATTCATTGTATATATATTTTTTTTTTAATTGCCGATGAATAAGTAACTTAGCAATGGGGACTTGTGCTAGAATTTAGAGAGGCTGCTTGTCTGTTCTAATAACCGTATTAAGTACAGTTTTATGCTGAATTTTCTGGAAAACAGAGATGTTGCAAGAGTAGAAGGAGCAGACTTCCTAAAGTGGCCTGGCTCGTAAGAAATTTTGACAGAGTATTCACAGATCCTGGCACAAAATCTCAAACTGCTTTAAAATCTCTTGTTTAAACATTTTCACACAGAAGTACACTAACTGGGACCTTCTCCATATGTGGATCTGACAGCATACAGAATACAGCTGCCATGGTGCACTCCCCATTGGAGGCTCCTGCCTGAGGGACATCAGGTATAATTCCTGCAAGTGAGCACCTTGGGAAGCATAAGCCATTGACAAATACACTGTCAATGAATTTGAGCCAAGGACTGATCCCTCCCCATCCCGCAAAAAATAACCCATGAGAAAGACAGTGCCAGAAGTCCACTGCCATCTTCTTTATACTCCCACCTTTTACCGTGTAATATTAGAGTACTGCATTAGAATATAGAACCGAGGACTCATGCAGCTACTTTCTTTTTTTATCCTTTAATGATGTTGGCATTTTTTAAACCATATGGGAAATGTATCAGCAGTTTTGTCATCATCAGAATATGGAGATGAAACTGTGCATATATGGGACCCTCCCCAAAATCTCACACGAGATAGGTGCGGTAAGAAACAGCCAGTATTTAAACACTGCAAGACACTGCAGGAGACCCTGCTTAAAAGTGTGTTAATTGTCTTGAGATGGTTCACTTATGGTTTCTGGCTAAAAGCTAAAAAGCTCTTAGCTTAAAAAGTATTACAGTATTTTTAAGCCGGCAGGATAGAAGAGGAAGAGCAAGGATGTAAGACCTGAAAGCGTAACAAGAGAGCTCTGCACAACTGACGCTGTGTTTGTGGTTCAGATATTAAATTACGATTTGATTAATCTACTTAGCAAAGTTCAGATGATAAATGTGACTTTGGTGAAATTATTTTGCTGGAAACAAAAACTTCTTTAGACTACTTAAAAGACAGGAGGATGTTAAATACTGTTATGGTGATTTAATGAGTATTTGCTTTCATTGCGACAGGGGAAAATCAAACAAGAGAGTTTCAGTTTGAGCTCGAGTAGATTCTGATCAAAGGTTTTCACTGTAACAATTTTTACGATTTTTATACGGTTGAACTTTGTTGAAATTGTTACTGAAAAGTATCTGTATTGTACAAAATCCGTGTCACTTTCTGTTTTAACAAGATGCCTCAAGCCTGTACTGCGTAGCTCTCAGAGGGACAGGCAGGGTTCTCACCGGAATTCAGATTGCTTGAACAGTTTACACTGAGCAGTACCACTCGTCACTCATCAGCCTCTGTCCTACAGATAAAGTCTCCTGCCCATCTGCCACGCACTGACCACTGGGCCAGTTTGTTTTGTTCCAGCATTTAACTGTTTTTCATGTGCTTGTGCCTTTCCCTATGGCTTTTTGAGAGCAGCTGCCTAAATTTAGCCCAGCAAAACCGAAACTCTATGTGAAGGTGATTTATGTCACAGTGCTCTGCGACAAGGATTATGTAGCTAGATTTTGGTAGGCATGGTCTCACCTGGAACCTCCACGCTGCCATACAAAGAAAAGCAATGGGGGCAAAAAGATATAAAACAATTACTAGAGCTGTTTTCTGGAAATCGTTGCAGCGATTGTGAGCAACTTAAAACAAAACAAACAACTTTTAGATATAATTAGCAATTGTACAGAATACCTCCACCATGGTAGCCAGACAGCAATGAGAAACAGGAAACCTCACTTACTCGACTAAGTGAGAAGGGCTGGAGACCTTTAGTAGTCTAGCTATAATTTCCAGTATTTTGCATTGCTCACATTATGGAGCCAGAAATAGACTAGAGACCCCGTATAAACACAAAGTAGTATTACAGGAAACATGCAGGTTTTTTTTTTTTTTTCATTTTAGGGAGATGCTTGCCACATTTGTTTACAGAATCACTCATTCTGTTTACAGGGACATTAACTGCATGAGCATCATTTTTCCTCTCTGTGATTTTTATACACTTTTCACTCATTCCGAAAGTAAGCCAGTGGACCTTATTTTATGCAGTTCAAGCCTAGTTCTACAACACAGTCATTATGGTGCTTCCTACACGCATTAGTTATTGAAAAGGCTGACCCCAAAATAAAATGATGCAAATCACGCTAGCGCTCAAACTGAATGTCAGCATGCTGTCAGAAAAGGGAAGGCATGGGGGTGTGTGTTGCACCATGACTGCAAAGTTTGCTGCTGGGGCTGGAGAGGGCCAAGCAAACCCTGTGCTGGAAGCTCAGAAAAGGGGAGAGGGAGACCTGGGGGACAGGGCATAATCACAGAGGAGCAATGAAGAGCAAAAGACAGAGTGAGAGAAAATGCATGCTAAAACTTGAAGGCAAGAAGAGTGAAAGAAACAGGTGTGGACAAGCAGATAAACAATGAGGAGAAAAAACAATCAGTCACCATTCTTACTTTTGAAAATAAAAGAGTAGATGAGAAGGAAGGAGCAAGCCCACCCTTAAGACAAGACACAGGAAAAGGAAAGGTGAGAAGGAAGGTCAACATGAAAAGTGGAAAAGGAAAGACAGAATAGAGAAAAACTTCAAGAAGAATGAACCACTGATTTTTTTCTTTCTTTTTTTTTCTTTTTAAAATAAAAGTTCTCTGTCTTCTTCGTCTTGTTTTCCTTTTGGCAAAAAAAAAAAAGGAAAAAAAAAGAAAAAAAAAGAAAAAAAAAGAAAAAAAAAGAAAAAAAAGAAAAAAAAAGAAAAAAAAAGAAAAAAAAAGAAAAAAAGAAAAAAAAGCAGACCAAAAGAAAGCAAAAGGATGTTACAGTCTCACAATAAGGAGATAAAGCAAGGGAACAAATTGGATATGAACTGTTTTCATCAGCGGATATATACGGGAGGAGCTGAATTCAAGAACACTGCAATACATAAAGGACATTTCTTCAAGGAGAAAAACTATCTGTCCAACAAAATTCCTAAAATTTTACTATAAGCCCACAACTTTGTACAAAAAACAGTAAATAAAACTTCTGTCTGAAACTTTTCCCACCATTCCAAGACAGTTGGTATTTAATCTAAATAACCTCCTGCTGAGTGTTGATCGCAGCCTGTAGCTCTGCAATCCAGCCTCATCACAGCCCAGTCTAAATACAGCTTTAATAAATATTCAGCTTCAATTCACTCAAATTCCAACTTGTTTAGAGTATGATCTCTATTTGTGAACCCATAATAGCTGGTCTGAAAACTGGAACTTCTCGATGTTTGCAGAATGCTGATTTTTTGCATCGAGTCTCCAGCTTTAAGCTGGTCATTAAGTCACTGCTGTTTGGCTTAGCACCCATTTGGGCTGGATAAAAATATGACATGCTTTCACGTCTAGCTAAGCCAACAGCAATGACCAGAGTAAAGCACTGTGAGTGCCTCCGTGGCAGGCCTACAGGCACTGCACCTCAGGCAGGGGCGGTTTTCTGACTGTGAGTATTGATCTGTGCTGTGGGAGATGGGGAATGGAGGTCAGGAATGCAGCTGTTCCATCCCCCTGATGGTCTGTTCATACAAACCCACTCTATGGGTCTTCCCATCTCAGTCCAACACCGCTTTAGCACCGGCTTACCCTGCCCTCACTTAAACAAATAGCACTTGCTGCCGCTGCAGAGCCAGCAGTGCAACTGCTCATCATCCAGATACCTCATCCAGAACAATCCCTTCCCACCTGACAGATCCCATCAGCCACCCAGGAGGAGTGGTTCTGTGTAGCCCAACCATCGCTTCCTCCCGCCCAAGATCCAGTGACCCGACGCTAACATCATTCCCTGCTACAACACTATTACAGTGACTGACAGGGTCAGTCCTTGCTAGATGTCACTAAATCAACATCCCTTTAGGGGCTCTTTCTGAAGAGAGAATATGTTCTCCCGGATGACCTTCAAGGTTCAGAAGTGACTGACGCGGAGCCACTGCGCCATCCATCACCCCAGCAGGAGGGGACATTTGCACAGGGTCAGCATGGCACAGGACTGCCGTGAACTTCCTGCACCCTGCTTCCCGCATACCAACCCTGGCTGCCTCCAGTGATTCATGTCTCTGGAGAAGGGGACCTCGGGAGGTGAAGGCAACGAAGCTACAGTGCGTGCAGGAGAGGTCAGACCCAGAAAGGAACCCGTAGCGCACACACATATGCATAAGAAGCAGAGACAGAGAGGGCAAGAGTGTTTTCTATTAGCTGCCTGCTATAAATATTACCTTTCAGGTCAAATATTTTGTTTCGAAAATAGCCAAATCCCAAGGACTGCTTCCACCCATCAATCTAAAAGGAGGGGAAAGAAATGTCAATGCTTTCTTCATCTGAAAACTAGCTCAAAACAAACAAGGTCACGGCTGCTTCCCAGCTAGCAGCAATGAGCCACTTGCTGGGCCCTCTTTTGTTATTGCAGAGCAGGAGGCAGCCCACATCTCTGAAGCACAGAAGAGCGATTCCCAGTGCCAGTAGGAGACGTGCAGAGGAACAAACCCTCATGTAAGCTGTGGTCTGAAGTGCCTGGACAGCAAGCTGATGCACAGTGTGAACATGTGATACAGCTATTGCTCTGCCACACAAAGGTATTAAGCCACGCAACCAAAAGTAAAAGACTACAGGGTGGAACAATTTGCCAGAAGCCACAAATCTCCTTTGACTGCCAACCAGTACCTTCTTTGCAATCATCTTGTTAGGAAAAAGAGGAAGAAGAAATCATACAATTTCCTTCATCTCATACCACACGTTGCTAAGGAATGCTTGGAAAAAAACACAACTGCTTGGCTGACAAGTGACACCCAAGACGTGATGTGCAGGCCGAGGAGGAGTCCAGGGGACATAAACCAAGGGTCTGCCTTTCCCATAATCCCACCAGTACTCTTTTGGTAGCTGTACCAGTCTGCAGCCTCTGTCATCCCACACACACCACAGCAGCAAAGTGGGTCTGGGCTCCACCAGCACCTGGAGATCACAGCTCTCACCTCAAAGAAACCCTGCGAGGTAGCAGTCCATGGGCAGGTGAATTTTCAGCCACAGGCCCTCAGCTCCAGTGTGCTGCACCGGCTTCGGTCAAGCCGCATGTAAACATCACAGCATCATAACCCAAAGCAACTCTCTCACTAAGTGCTAAATCCCATCTGCTGTCATCTTTATGGACGGCCTGAATGCTGAAGGAAATGAAACCACTGATACACATGCCTGAGTGGCTGCCCTAACATCTTCAGGAGCTGGCACGTCTTCAGGAGCAGGGGATCGCTCCTCAAACCAGCTGACGCTGTTTCAAGGATGAAGTACAAGGACCAATGACCCATGAAATGGCATAATTACATCAATGTGACTAGAAAGACATTTCTTACAGAGTAGAATACTTAGCTGCTTTTTGTCCAAAACATAAAGCTACTTAAAAGACAGTGGCAGCATGAAAAGAGTGCAGCAGAAGAGCAGAGATGGAGATTGGGCACAAATGAATAATAGGAAGACGATAAGAGAACTGAGACAAAAAAAAAATATATTTAAGTTTCACCATTCTGGGTCCTTAGTTGTTTCATCTTTCATCTATCATTTTCATACCATGTCCATTGTCTAAAAAAGGTAGTATTAGAAGGTTTACAATATTCGTATCTCCACATACATGAATCTAATTGTAAATAATTATGACTAAAAGAGGGGCACTGTCCTCTCTCAAGCTGCCAGGTCACACTCCAAATTGAGCTCCTTTACAGTCGCGTCTGGGCAAAGGAGGATGGTGCAAGAGGAGAGCATGGAACAGGGATCCTCTGGTGCTCCCCACAGAGATCCTGGCCCAGGCACAGAAGTGGGTCGCAGTAGCAATGGGGTGATAATGCTAATATTACGAAGAGCTATACATTCAGCAACAGTAGGAATTGCTGTAGGTGCAGAACCTGCCATATACACTGCAGTGGTAATCAGAGTGAGATATGGAGGCACTGCTGGCCACCTGAAGCCCATCTGCGGTCCTCCCAGCCATATCCAACCAGCACAGGCCTGCAACCAGCAGCTGCTACACAGTTGTTTACCATGGTTCTGGCTGCTCTGGTTTATGCACCGGAATGGGATTATCCAGGGTTTTTAGGTGGCTGGGATGAGATGAAAATTGGCTGTCTGAGGCTCAAGACAGTCAAAAGAGAGATGACAGGAGAGGTGCAGAAGGTGGGGGGTGGGGGGAGGGCAAGCAGACAACTGGCAGGATAAGCCCGTATCAGCACTTCCAAGTAGCATAGGAGCCTTTTTTTACACAAATTAAGTTTGCAGTGCAGAAGTCTTGCTAGAGACAAAGTTGATACTACACTACAGCCACATCAAAGAGCTCTTTTTCTTCATCTTTGCTTGGTAAAGAGCGCGCGACCTCTTATTTCTGATGTGGATTTCTGACATTTACCATATTCTGGTTGTCTCAAGAATAGGCTACTATAGAAGCCTTACTTGCTCTGCTCCTGAAGATTATTGAGAATCTGAAGCAAAATCTAACATTCAGCAGCCTTGTATGTAGCTTTAAGACTATTTATGCATGAAAGTTTGCAGAATGAATTTAAAACAGCAGTATGGATTTTTAACCATAAATGCTTTCAGTTTCCTGAGATGTATGTCTGCTTGTACTACCACAGTATAATTAAATGGCTCTGTACGTCTGCGTAAGGTTATTGATAGGCAAGAAACTGCATGATTAAAATGCCAGTCTTAGATTCATACTCATTTCATTTGAGAGAGAGATCTGTCTTTCTGTTTTTGTACTCTTCCCTCAATTCATCCTAGTTTTACTTGGTTATTGGAACTGTTGGCTTTATATTTCTCAATAGATATGGTAAATATAAGCTGGCAAAAGGAGGTTCTTGTCTATGCATCTCCAAAGTAATAATACACACGAACCTCTTACAAACTGTTAGTCACTGACTACTGCCATTCCAATCAGTGGCTATACTGTATGTACCTACTGTATACAAAAGCCGTATTGTACAATCAGACAGCTTTCACAGTTCCCTCTGTAGTGTGATGAGATGCAGTAAGTAAACTGCTCGCATGCAAAATTAATGTCTAGGAATTATTCGTAAGAATGCAAAGCAATGTCACAGTCCACAAGACACATCTCATTATAAAATTAACTCAGTATTTCTTCTCAATATGAAATAGTATAGAAAATATTTACTATACCACCATAAAATATTTTCCCTCTTTCCTATAATCATGCCTCTAAAATGGAAAAAAAAACCCAACAACCTAGCTTTTCTGAGAGAAATTTTATCAAAAAGCACAGTTTACAAACTTTTACAAAGTTCAGTATGCATGCTTGTGGAAATGATCACCTCTGCAACATTGCCAAAATAAATGGCAGAGCAAAGTGGTTGTGTTTGGGGATCAGAAAACAAAATGGACATGGGGTCAAAATGAGCAATTTCATTTAGATGTTCTGAATTGAGAAACACCTGGAAATTAAGCTAAAAGCATACATAACTGAAGAAATAACAAGCTTCTTTTTATTTCAGTGAAAAAAACCCACTTCTGTAAAATAGGCATGCAGTTTATTATTAATTTTAATTTAGCAGACATTAAGCATCTGCTTGTGCCAAGCTGACCACGGTAAAGAGTGCAGCAATACAACAACGGTTTACTTTTGTGAGTCAGGAGACATTCTGCTACATTGCTCCTTTCATTTTTTTCAAAACTCTGGAAAGTCACCCTCTGTAGCTTCAGGCTGCATGGAGATACCAGACTGTATCTCCAAGATACAGAGATCCAAGGAAAGCACATAGACAAGGGAGGGAGAACAACTGTTTCAAAAGCAGTTTAAAAAGGCAGGAGGGCTTTTTTTCTGCACAGTGAAACTGTGTTGTTTTGGAACGAATGAATAATGTTAAGCAATGCAGAACAAAACATGTCTCATCAAGAGTTCCCAAACAAAATGTGAGTAGTTTTGTTTTTCTTTAATGCAGATTTTATTTTGAAAGGGACTCTGAGATGCTGCGCTTTGAGAATGATTAATAAAATTTAAAAGTGTAAAAAGCTTTCAACTAAAAACTTTCCAACTCCTAACCAGAACAAACTAAATACATAACCAAACGAGTTAATCGTTTTGGTTTCCAGAACAGCACATCCTGGCAAACAAAGTATTAGTCACAACAAACTCTTTTTACCCAACTCTAGCTGCAGAACACTGGACAATTTCCCCAAATTCTGGGGATAGAAGAACTGCTCTGACTTCCTTCAGATCACGCTATGCCAGGATGGTTGCCAAAGATCACCAGCATTTGAGAGAGCTCTAACTGCACCTTATTTTCACTCTGATCCCTCTGGACAGCGAGAGATAACTAACACAGAGCATGGAAATCCCCCCCGCGTGGGGAGGAAGGCTGAAGGGAGGGGAAGCGTGTTGGGAATTTCCTTTCCAGGAGGTGAATTTCCTGGGAGCCAGGCTGGCGGCTGGGGCATTTGCACAAAAGCCATACTGAATGGCTGCAGCAGAACACTGTGTCAGCCCAATTTCTGTAAACCAGTAATGTCACTGCATTTATCAGATGCAGTTTCATGATTTACTTCAGCAACAATTTGCGTCATAAAGTTACCTAATTTTCTTCTGTTCTTATTGAGTTATCTTCCCCCAGCAGCCTTACCAGGCCTAACCTAAAACCTTAAGCCAGGTAACTTCACCAAACACAGCTGCCTCTTACTCTCATCATGCCTTAACAAACTCCACTCCTAGTAACTTTTTAAAGCTCTCCTTATATAGAAGTCACCTCCTGACAGCTGAGGACTATTATTACTATTCTCCTATGTTTTAATCTGTTTTAATTCATAACAAGACTTCACAGCTACAGGTACTTTATTACCACTGGGAAAGGTTATATAAAAAGTATATCCAAAGATTTCAATTTTTGTTTTCATGGATTTCTTTTTCCCTGTTTTTCCTGCAGGAGAACCTAGAATACTCAGCAGCATGGTGCATGTTACAAAAACTTCTGCTTACTACTCAGTGTCTGACACGCTTCCTCCCTTTACTTACCAGTTACCATCGGTCAGCAGAAGCTGGGATTCATTATGCAGCTGAATAATTAATTCATAGGAACATTCTTTATGAATCGTAGGGGAAGAAAGTGTAACTCATACTACCAAGTCTGTTGTTCCCTGAGTTAATGTTTTACAGGAAAACTGAACATGACCATTTTTTATATTTACCTCAGCAAGTTAGGTCAGCCCTCACTTTCCTTAGAAGTCACCACAAAAAATAAGAAATGATAGGTTGGATATTTGTTTCAAGGCACTTTGCAAAGCTTCTTCATTTCATCCTTTTGAGGAAGGAAAAAGGGAAATTTGTTGCTTTTTCCCAATTCCCCAACTTCATAACTGGCAGTGAGTAACTCTGCATGGTTATTTCCCTCCATCATCCACTGTGGTGAAGCTGACAGTTATTCCCAGCACAGTTACTAGGAAAACCCCCATAAAGTGTTAATTTTCATTATACAGTACTAAAAGGACATGCAACTGTGGCTAAGTGGCTATCACATAAAGTACTGAAGAGTTCTGGTGTACTAAACATTTATCTACTGTTTCAGCCGAGCACTAAAGCCAAAGTTTCAGGAGGATGGATAGCCCCACCAGTTTAACTCTTCCTCTCACAGAGGTGATGCTGGGGATGCAAGAGGACAAGAGTACCAGCACTGAACACCAGCTCTGTGTACCTGAGCTCAATTCAGGCCTCTCTCAGATGGAGAGCACCGTGACAACCGTATAAAAAAGTTGCTTTTACCACTTGACTCAGCCACAAATACACCTGCGCTCTTAAACACAGCTTAACAAGTGATAGCAAACATTCAAGCTTTGCATTTCCCATTTTGAGGACAGCCTTTTAGATTTACAGGAGCACAAACTTGCCACTCAGGTTGAGGGTTTTGGAGTTTAGAGAGCTTACATCAGCACTCCCTGATGCAAAGTGAGATAAAGAACTGGTCAGATTTCAGCATATAAAGCTGTTGCTAGAGGTGCCAAAAGAAATAATTTTGAGCCAAACAGTTGGTTTGATGGCTCCACTAATTACAGGCCAGCACTGTTCCTGCTGAGCTGAAGAAGGCCACGGCTTGTTGTCAAGCAGACAGATTAGCCGCTGTCACCCATTAAGACCACCGCTTGAGTGTAGACAGAGACATGGAAGGAAACATAAGAAGGCCGCATGTGCATAACCAAACAGGCTACCTTGCTGAAAAGAAACCCCCTAAAGCCACATTCTGCTTCATTAGCACATGAAAATAAGGTAATTGAATACTTCATTCTCCCATCAAGAGCCAGGATCCATCACTCATGGAAATTGAGTTTTGATAAGGTGGGGTGTTTAAATGAGGCAGAAAGATTCTTTGAGTGTGTGTTACTTTGTTTATCTGGGAGAAATCCCACTTAAATATAAGTGAAAAAGACATAAAAATCACTTTATCCCATGAATCACCGGAACACAACAAAGGCACTGCGAGGATGAAACTTAAACCCATCTTAACTTTATTCTGAGAACAGGAGGCAATATATTTTTTGCTGTGCTTATTTTTGTACTAGAAATCCCCGTTTCTCTGTTCTTTTTTTAAATCTCTTCTCCTTGAACTCTCTGAATACCTCGTTATTTTTGACGGTTTTTAACATTGTATATATCAAGGTATTCTAATAAACTTTGTTTGTTAAAGTTTATGCACATCATACTCTCAGGTTATTGTTTTTATTTTAACTTCAGCTCATGATCAAAATAAGAAAATAAATCTAATGTAAGACATACCAGTCTCAGACTGAGACAGCTCCTGCTTTAGGTCTGTAGTCTTTTTTAGGGAAAAAAAAAAACAGAGAAGATAAAGTATTCTGATATTTGAAAGGAAAAAAACCTAAGCAGAAAGTGTTTTACCTTTTTTAGCAAGCTAAACAGCAATTCATTTTCTCCCACTGGCTGATCACCTTAAGTATGAAGCACAGTGACTGGCATTTCCTCCAGAAAAAAATATTTATGTAAATACTGCAAATAGACTCCTTGCCTTAGCCAAAAATGCCTGCTGTGGTATTGCCAAGTCTTTCGTAGAAAACTGGAATTACAGCGGCATGAAGATGGACAGATTGGACCCTTGTTTCTTGGGTTTGTCTAAACAGAAGTTAAAGTGCTACACTTCCCTAGTTTAGAAACTGTTCTGCTGATATTTAATATCCAAACAGAAAGAAAAATGACAATACAGAGCAGCTCTCAGCCACTGACCACCACAAGGCTTTTACTAAAATTTAACACAAACAGCCCCCCCACACCCTTCTCAGGCTCTTTAACAGAAATGTATAAAGGCCCTTTGCTCTTCTCTCATTCCCTCTTGTGCACGCATATGCTGGAATAACAAAAAGGCTTTCCTTCCTAGAAATTTGTGTAGGAACAGTGGTGCTAGGAAGCGTTCTTGTTAGGATTGGCTAAGCTGCATGTTTACAACACTTTCAAGGTATCTAAATGGCACTGGCGCTATGGAAGCACTACCACTCCTTTTCTAGGCCTTCTGCCCCCACCCCATCTTTGCTGCTGGCAGCAGAGCACAGCCAATCCCCAGCCCAACCCCTATCAGAGAAATAACTCCGCATTAGGTACTTGATTTTCTGTGGCCTGGTCTGCTGGGTGTGAGCTGTGCCAGGAGGCGGCCAAAGTAGAAGAAAAGTGAGAGCTTCAGCCATCTTGGAGCAGCACCTCTTGCAGCAATGCCTCTTTGGTCAAATTACTGAAGGTGGACTAGATGGCTACTAGAAAGGCTGAGTAGTGGTGGGGGAGCAACAACCTCCAGCTGACAAGTGACCATCCTGCTGCTTTCAGAGCAAGGAGAACTGTGGCTGAAGGCAACGCCAACAGCTGTAGGCCTCATGATGGCAGCAGCATGACTGCCACAGGCAAAGGCAAGGCCATTAACCTTTTTTTGTTCTGATGGCTGAACAGACCATCCGAGCTAAATTAGCAGGCCACGAATTAACACCCCTTTTAGTGCCTGCCAGCAGAACTAAACGTAAAACAAAACCATGTGGCCGGGAGTTGTATGAAATGGTGTCACAGGCCTTACTGCATATTTTCCCCGCCCTTGGACTAGCAGAACACGCTGTGACAACTGTACAACCAAAGCAAACATTTGCAAATTATACACAGCTTGTGATTTTCTATGGAATAAATCAGAATAAAGAAAAACTGGAACTTGATCTGACTCACTATCTCTGAAAGAATACCTAAAAAAAAAAAAAAAAAAAAGCTTGAACGACAGTCCCTATCCACTGGTAAAATACTGATTTCCCAGGCCTGAACACACTAAGCAGACAACGTGCCTCAGGAATTCATCTAGAGCAAACTGGATCTGCAGAACCCACAGGGAAAAATGCGTATTATCAAAGTGCTAAGAGCTTTCCACAACATGCTGAGAAAAAAACTGCAAGAGGTCCTCTACACATTGAACATGGACAGCAAGCTAAGCTCTGCTTGACCACAGTTACTCCACACCTCTGCCTCGCTGCTTCTTACCAAATGTGCCTCAGAGCCAGACCTACAAGTAACTTCCCCAGAGCCATGCCCACACTCTGATCCTCATGTAAAACCCTCTCAATGCTGCTCCTGGCTTAGCTGAGCCAGTGGAAAATTCTTCCTGACATTCCCTGTTGCTGACAGGGCCCCAGCGCTGAAGCAACAAGATAAATTACATCATAAGCTGCCAAGACGTCCATCATGACCAAAATGTGAATGCAACAGAGGCAGAAAGCTACTCAAGACTGTGATGAGGAGTTTTGACTCTAATGTGAGACATCTTTGTTATAGATAAATTTAGGAATGTCACAGCAGTGAGAAAAACTTTGACTGTAAAAGTCTCTCTCTACCTTAATAAATAAAAGCACTAGTATTTCTGATGTAAGCAAGTTCAGTTACAGAACATGAGAATTGCTGCCACATGTAACAGCACACATTATTACAGTGCAAATACGTAACAGCACAAATCCACATAACCTATATAAAAAGCAAGCACAGTTCTGCTTGTTCTGCCTATCTAAAACTTTTTTTTTTAAGTGCTTAACAATACAGGACGATTTAACAGGTGTCATTATTTCTCCCAGGTATAATCATCTTTTTCATTTGCCCATGTGAGAAAAGAAAAGCTATTTAATGAGCAGGCTGAAAATGATGATTAATTAAACAACTTCCAGGGCCTGGGGGATCTTCCTCCATTTGGGATGCATTTCCTCTGGAAGGCAAGAGCAGGCTCCTTCTCAGCTTTTTTGTTTTAGCCAGCATGTATTTGTAAAGTGTCGAAGATGCTTAAGCTGGTATGCGTCAGTAAAAGGTTGAAGATGTTTCTCAGCTTACTTGTCAGCCATTCTGGCATCAGCTATCCAGGAGTAACAACCACCACCTCACAGGATAACTTTTTTAGGTACTTGTAGCAGTATTTCAGCTCTGTCCAAGACAAGATTGGGCATCGGATTCAATATTTAAGAAGCAACACTCGTGGATAGCATTTCCTCTTCTACTCACTTAGGAGATCCAAATCTGCTGCTTTTTGAACTGAATACTCACATGCACTAAGTGAACCCCTGAATAGAATCCATCTCATCTAAGCTGGCTTGAGACTGGTTGCCTAGTGAAAATTTGCAAACAACGAGCAAGACAACAGGTCAGAGTTGGTGAGACATGTGGCCCCTTTCCCTTTTTCTTACTACAACACCTCCAAGACCTTTGATCTGAATGTCAGTGGTGAAAACACACAAACAGATACTCTCTTATAATATACCCACAGGTGTACATTCCTAAAACTGTTACATTCCACTACCTTCAGCTGTGCTGCAAAACAATACCTTAAGAAGCTGACCCCTTCTCTCCTCAGATCACACAGACATCCCAGCAAGCAGGGTATTCTGGATGCCAGCAATCACCGCACCAACAAATTCAAACAGCGCATGTAAAGAAGTGAATAACATACAGGCTGAAGCTCTTCTGCGTTACTTATGCTGAGCACCAACTTGCAGAGAAAGGGTGCTTCTCCTGCTCAGCATGAGCCAATGTGCATCTGAGCCAGGCAGCTGGAGCTGCGGTGCTGGAAGGCTGGGTTTAAGGCAAGATTGACTCAATTTTGCCAGTGCAGCAAGGATTAGAAATCTTGTCGAAATAGATACAGCCCCTGTGGATGTTCAAGACCGCTCCCCATAACAGTGTGCAACAAGATTGTTCACTTGGCTGGGGCTATTTAATGCAAAAATGCATCCCATTACAGTTTGTACCTTTTTTAAAAAGCAGCCTCTAGCTTTGACAGCTTAACATGGGAGACACTGCTTTTTGCTGTTAAAAACATGCCAACATACTTCTGTAACTGGAAAGGAGGAAAAAAAGCGTGAGGAATCCAGCAGTCCATTTTTCTCTCCGATTGTTCTGCGCTGTGTTTATCAATAGGCTGCCGCTACATCCCCTTTTGTTAGAAAATTAAAAGTTGAACTGCAAGCATAAAAGCCACCGTGAACCATGCAATAACCTCCAGGCATTTTAAGAGCAGCAGAGGTTAGAAGGGCAGCTCCTGACTCTAAACAGAACCTATTGTTTCTTTTTCTTCTTGAATAACAAAAGCCGAGCTGAAAGCTATTTACCTGGTTTTACCTCAGTCAGATCTCATTTCCCCCTCTATTTTCAGTAGATGATCTTATCAAACGGTGTCATTTCTAACAATTGCTTTGGTCAGATATATTTTTCTCAGTTGTTTTTTTTTATTATTATTTAAGTGGTAGATTCTATTATACATAACTCGAGATACAAAGTCACAGCAGAAAAACAATCAGAAGAGTTTAGGATTCTGCCAAACGCACATTTAAAGTCAGGGTAGCTAGTTTTGAGACTTCAGATGAATACACTTTCATTTTGAAATCACGCAGGCCGACTTACAGTACAAGGCTCTGATCTTGCAAACATTCCCACACAAATTTTCAGCCCGTGCAGCCCATGTGTTCCCCCCACACCGCCGTCAGATTCACAGAACTGGACGCTGAACTTGCGCAAGTGGGACTGCAGAGCAAGGGTGGAAGGAAAAAATCTCTGTCTGACAAAATTATGGGAGTTCTGTTACTGAAAGCAGCGAGTGCAGTGTATTACTTGAATTATTTATGATACAGAAAAAAAAAGTTTGATTCCAAAACAAAAACCTTCTGCGAGTAGGCACTGTGCAGTTTTTGTGTCTGGAAGGGAGTGATCTCCAGTTAACTTAAAATCCTGAGACCCAGCCTTAAAAAAATCCTAGTTACAGCTAAAAGCAATCTACAATATATAATTTCTTCCACTGCTTTTAAAGTGCAGTTGCAACACTTATAATACTTAAAAAAAAAAAAAAACCTGTTGGAGTTTTTTCTCTTTATGGACAAAGCAATCACAAACAAGCAATCATTTCTAGCTTCTAGTTTTACTGAACTCTGTATTAAATTTTCTTATTTTCTCAAAATCTCTTTCCAGCTTCTTGTGTTTTGCACATTTCTGAAATACTTTAACTGAAAATATTTAACAAAATCGCTCTCCATTTCATTAACTGCTGTTGGTAAAATCTTCAAAGGCTGAACAGAGAAACTGTTTTATTATCTCTCTCTACGAATTAAATTCCAGTGTGGTATTTGCAAACCTAAAAACACTTCTTGACACAGAAATCTACAATGCAAGGCTATGGCATTTGATTCTTCCTCACTACCTGAAGTTTGTAAATACTATACAGAAGCATAAGAAAGCCATTTTTAACAGTAAAATAACAGGACTTCTCTTTCCTATATATGTATCTTCTGCATTTGTATTTTTAGGAAATTCCTGGATAAAAATCTAGAAATTTTCCTTATAATAACATGCTATGAAATTTGACTTTGTTCAATATTATATAAGCAGGAGTGGGCTCTCCAGTCAGTATGGTATTTGATCTTCAGCTGGTATAAACGGTCTTATCTCAACTGGAGGTGATGTCCCATCAGGACTAATTTAAGACATGCAAAGTGTTTCCGACAAGTAAAACCGTAGATACAAAAAAGACTGAAAACATTTCTTCTCGCACTACTTAGAAGTAAGCTGAAGACAACACATTTCTGAAAGTGGCTATGCAGCCTTACAGTCAAGTTTAAAACTTAGTTATGTTTTCACTTTCAGCAAAGACCGCATCACCAACAGAAAATAAAATCAGACAAAAGTGTTTTAATTTTGGCATCTGCTCTTGTCCTCTTGCAGCACAATTTCCAGCCAAAGTTTTTCCTAACTACAAATTAAAAGAAAATCTAGATCTGAGTGCCTGCAAGAACCAAAATAATTGCATGTAATATTGGTTTTCTACATATCTCTACTGAGTCACTTGAAATGTTGTAATTACATATCTTTCCTGCTTCAATAAAATTTTGGTGAAAGGTTTACTTACTACAGTCCTTTATAGCTCTGGAAGAACTGGCAAACTGGAAAGAGGAAAGTCACTTTCTAGTCAGTTCAAAGGAAATGGAGTATGCTCATTTCCACTTGAAGAATTCACTCTCTATCAGGCTATACAGACATTTGTGCGTAACCCTCTTCAGTGCAGCATCTGGGCACAATATTTTCAGCTTATTGCTTTTTTTCACTGAACATATTATTAGTTTATAAACCTCAGGAAAAAAAAAAAGAGCATAAGGTGAGAAGGAGTTTGAGCAAAAATGTATGATTATGCAGTTAATCACATTCCTCCCAGAGCTGCTGGGGGGACGTGGGTAGGACTCATGATTTCTCATTTGCTTCCAAATCTGAACACACACACACACACACACACTCAAGTATCCTATCTTTCTGATTTGGGGCAACTATCTACCAAAGCAGGTTACTTCACTTCATTGCTTAAGAAAGCAAGTTTTGTCAAAAGCATTTGTGCTGAAATTCTAAAAATTGCATTATATTTCAATAGGAAAGAAGAAGATTTACCTTGAACTTTCAAAAATGAGTGCCTCCCTACTCTAACACAGTTTTCCAATGTCTAACAAGAACAAGTTTACTAACACTGCTTTGAAAAATGTCTGTAAGTGGCTTGGAAGAGAAAGGAGAATAATTTATTTCTCCTCTTTACTGCCTAACTATTGCTCGAGTCTTCTCACCACACAAGATGTACACACTTAGCATTTTCAATTACTTCATATGGATGATGCAGTTCAGTAACTAAAACATTAAGACATTTGGCAGACACAATAAAACGATTCTGGGAAATAGATGTGGGGGGCAATGTTTCTGAACTTCTTCACACAGATTTCTAATGAGAGAGTTCCTAACAACCGTATTTAAGGACCTTTAACCATAAAAACAGAACAATCAAGAAACTATTTATAATATACCTACATCTGGCAAGCTAGACAAGACTGGAATGTTTCTGAAAATAATGACACTCCTTTTCAGGTGTGACTTTGAGGGGGACAGTTACCTTCACAGGCTTGAAGACAGAATTAGAGCACACATAATTCAGAAAGCATACACCATTGTGCAATAGAAAGGCACGAAAGGCTTAAAGGAGGAGGAAAGTAAGGGAAACGTTATTCCATCTTCATTCCATGCTTCTGGAATGTGGGCAGATCATAGTAAAAGTTTAAGTGAAAAGAAGATTAAAGGAAAACTGCTAAAGCCAAAAAGGACACTCACATCATCTGGTGCAAGTCAGCTGTGGCTCCACAGATCTCTGTGGAGTTGCACTGATTCACGCCAGCCCATGCTTTGGACCGACGGCTTCAGAGAAGATACCATTGATTAAATGTGTGCTCTGTTTCGACCGAAAGCTGCTCCCGCCGTCAGGGCGCATCTTGGCCCAGCTGGAAGCCAGTCGGGCGTTTTTCTTTTTGCTAGAAAGCACCCTATAGGCAAATTCCGCAATAAAAAAATAAATGCCTACATAAATTATCGACTACTGTTTGTTATTATTTATCATCTTTTGGCACATACAGGCATGCCAGGCACTTTACAGAAAATACACTGTAGACAATTCCCTGCCCTGCAGAGCCTAAAACAGAGGGGCCAATCACTACTTTACTGAAAATTGTTCCAGCTACTCCAGTAGCGTTCCTCAGGGCAGTAAGGCTGCACTCACTGTGCATGTTAGCAATTCCAGGTCTTAAGTTGCAAACATGGCAAACAAGGGAGGATAAAACAAAAAGATGTATGTTAGCGAGAAAAGGCCCTGCACTCACTTGGTCAAGACACACCTACATCCTGGAAACCTTTCTGAACCTGAGCATTTTCTCTGTAGCCTAACTGCACCCAGTTTTCACCAAAAGAAGCAAGTCTTAAGGCCTTATCTTTTAAAATGTCACTATGCAAGAACATGATGTTAAGCATGTGGTTTCTAATGTGATACATCGCTAATAAAGAGATCTCTAACATCGGTTTTAATAAGAAAGAGGAATCAGGAACAGCAGCAACAATTGTTGAATAGCAACACCCATATGGTTTCAAGCTTAGCCACCCATCCCTGCACTGAGTGGTGCGGCTGCACACACTGACAAGCCATCCGCCCAGCCTTCAAAGGAAAAAGAAAAGTGGAACATGAGGCCAACTGTGAAACTGAAAGAGCTATCAGGTTTGAGGAGGGCTGGGGAGAGAAAGCTCATAAATTACGAAGTGTAACAATGACAATCACTTTTAGAGTCACATCCTGCTTATCAGAAAAGCCACAATCATAATCTCAGAGCATCCAAAAAGAAGGAGTAACCTATCAACTACCAGCAATTGTTTCTAGAACTAGTCATATCACCAGATATTTTTCTAAACGCTACTTGGAACCCACAAATGTTTAAGTTTTACAGGCAGGGCAGATCCACACTGCCAAAGAATGACTGAAATGAACATACCTAACATACAGTGAATTATGCATAGAGGTAGGTTTCCTTCTTTGCCCTATTCTCTGGGCCATAGCAGTTTCACGATACTACTTCAGCACTATCTCAGGTTGGGCGTTTCGCTTTTACAAAAGTCAGCACTTAAATAACTTCTGTTGTGGCCACAATACGATTGGCCACCCTTAAAGTTAAAAAACAAACAAAAAAAGACACAAACCTGTCAGACTGCTTCATTTGTACAAAGTTTTTTGGAAAGTAATAGACAATTTTTATTATTTAACTATCATTATTTTTAAGATGTAGATAGAGTCAAGTTAGTTTTCACTAGTTTATAATAAATTAGTTTTGTAAAAAAAAAAAAAAAGCAACAAGAAACCAAGTTTGTGACAAGAGATAATCTGCATTCATTACAGTAATTTCCAAAAATACAGTTCTGGCCATCAGGAACAGTATTCCTATACTTACCAGTTAAGCACACAGCACTGTATTTCAATCATAGGCACAAGACATGAAACATTTACTATTAAGCACCTTAGCAAGCACTTAACAGCTGCTGAGAACATGAGTGCTCCTATGGCTTTTGGCAAGATTTAGCAGGTTTGGAAATCACAAAGATGAGATCTAGCAAAGGTATTTTGAGGATCAAATCTCTCAAAAAATAAAAATCATAATCTAAGTAATCATACAGGCAATTTGCAGTTAAACTGTCAATTGTACTACTCCGCCTCCTCTGTAGTTTCACATTACATCGTAATCTTTTAATTCTACAATGGAAAAAGTCGCTATGAGCATTGGAGGTACTTGAAAAAACTTCAAAACTCCCACAGTGAAACAGCGCGCTGCTTCTAAGCGTGGATACTTCTGAAATTATATGAGCTGCTATTTAAAGGTTACTCATTTCAAACTGAAATTGATGGAGCAATCATTTTCACTTCCATAAATAATACTTTACAGGAATTACAGAGTGTTTTAACTTCTTAGATGTATTATACTGACTTACCAATTTTATGTAAAATTATCTCCTCATTTGAAGTGTTTGATAAATATTCCTCTGAAGGATGCAGTGCCCCACGTAAACTTATTACTACTGAAACTCTTAAGAAAGTGACACTGCCAGCAGGAGAAGCCATGGGAATACAGCAGAAATATTTTCATACAATCTAATTGGCTCTTATTTGCCTGAAAGGGATCACATATTTAGAGGAGACATATGCTTTGCAAATTGTTGTAGTCCAACTGGAATCAGTACTTAAATCAGTCAGAGCAAAACGGAATTCATCTGAACAGGAGGGTTAGGGCTTGAGTTAATTTGTCATCCATGATTATCACTTGGAAGTTCACTGACTTTATTAAAGACAACTACTGTGTGATAAGGACAGTGGAGGCACTATTAACCATGTCATTTAAATTGCTTGAGTTGGCGTCGCGCCCAAGTCCTGCAGCTCACTGTATCAGCACACTTGTTGCTGGCAGGGATTCAGCTGGGGGCGGGGGNGCAATAGAGGAACTCCTCAGGACTGAGCATGCTGCTGAGTTCTACCGTAACTCATAAGAACAAGCAGTATTACTCAGTCTGTGTATTTTCGATTGCTAAAGAAAAGAATGACAAAATAATGACAGACAAGACTCTGTTCGTAAAGAAGAAATGGCAAAGCCTTTTACAATTGTTATAATTGCCATTTGAAAGTGCCTAATTTTGCATTTTTTTGGATCAGAGCATTTAGCTTCTAACTGCAGCGCTCAGAAAGAAACAAAGAGAGTCCCCCCAGCACTTGCTCTGCCCAATGTTATGATCCTGTATCTATCTCCCTCCAACCCCACAGCACCTCCTGCTTTCACTTCACACAGCCCACAGCAAGGAGAGCTTCTCTGCCTGGGCACGGTTTGTTTTCAGAAGCAGTGAGAGTCCTTTTATTCCAGGCAAGAACCATGCAAAGTAGCACACAACACATTTTGGAAACCCGAAAATTAAGAAGGGATTTTTCTTTCTGATTCACACTAGAATTAGTACTATTGGATTTGCTGGAAACAACCAATTACATTAGGCAGATTACTTTCACATGGAGCAATTCACTATACTCTTCATCTCCCCTTCTCCTAAATTTACACATCCAGATTCATAAAAAAAAGGGCGTCCTTTCCTCGGAAGGATGTCCCATTTTCAGAAGGGCATAATCCCTCAGCTCCAGCATCCCAGATAAAGTGCAGAGCAGCTCTACCCTGCTTGCTAGCAGAGCTGTGCTCCCTGTGCCCGCAGTGTGCCCCCAGGGGCCCCACATTGCCCCTCAGCACTGCTCAGGGAGACGAGGACAGACACTGGGTAATATGATGGGCCTCATCTGTACAGACAAATGCTCAGGTGGCCCCGAGGATGGAACTGTTGGCGAAAGGATCTTACCTTCTGCAAACCGTCCTCGGGCGCCTGCAAGCGAAGGATCTGGAGGCACAAAAGCAAAACCCCAATTGTAAGTGCAGAGCCTACAGCTGGCCCCGCTGCTGTGCCCCCCCCCCTCCAGCCCTCCCCGCCACAGACCACCTTCCCACTGCACTCATCCCTCACCGCTCGCCCCAACGCCGCCTGTTCGCCCTGTAACGCCAGCACCACCGCTCTCATTTACCTCTCACCATCTCCAGGGAAGGGAAGCACAGGGGAGGAAGAGAAAAGCAAATGCATAAAGGAAGCTTCAGAAACACGAGATTCAACTTCTTTACAATCCCAGATAAAGGTTAATGGTTAAACTCCTTCCTCTCCCTCCCACCCTCACAATTATTGATGCCCTTCGAGAAACGAAATGTTTTTTTTTGTTCCCGTTCACCAGCGCCTAGACAAACTGTCAACATCTCCGCTTTATTTACGGGTTGAGCAAGAGCAGTTCTTCAAACATCGACATTTTATTTATTTATTTATTTTCGCGTTAATCCTGGAGAGAGACTCCACTTCTCTAAAACGACGCAATGTGCCAACTTCTGTCGGATTTATTTTTAACAAACGGGAGCGGGCGCCTCGCGCTCCGCAGCCCCTGCCCCGCAGCCCCGCAGCCCGCCCCGCAGCCCGGCACCCCGCGACCCCCACCTGCTCCACGTCCAGTGGGGCTTCAAGAGAGGAAACCAAATCTGCCAAGTGGTTCCTTTCGGGCGCGTCCTTCAACCCGTCTGGAGGTTTAAACCTGCAAAACAAACACCTCTATTGAATGCAAACTAAGCTCGGGGGGCTGCCGGGCTAATTCCCCGGCAGACAGCTACTCTCAGTGTCTGGTTACACAAACATACCTACAGACAGGTTGGAGAGGAGTCCCTTGGAAACCAAAGGGGGGGATGGGGGGGGAGGAACAAATCAAAGTAGGCACAAAGTATTGGGGGGGAGGGGGGGGACTGAGAGAGGGGAGGTGCGCGGCGGGAGGCAGGTTTAACATCGAGAAGGGGAGGCCTGGGAAGGGCGCGGGGGTTGGGGGGTCCTCCGGGCGGCGATAACACGTTATTGCGTACAGCCCCGCGTAAGACGGAGGGTGCGAGCTGCGGAGGCTGCGGAAGGAGGCGGGGTGGGAGCGGGCTGCGCTGGGGCGGGGGTCGCGAGGGTCGCCAGCTCTGCCACCCGCCTCGCTTACCTGCCGCTGCCCGCGGCCGCCTCATCGCGCCGGGCACAAAGGGGCGGCGGGGCCGGGACGAGCGGGAGGAACGACGACGGCAGTGACAGGAGCGGCGGGGCGCTGGGAATGAAAATAAGAACCGCGCAATACGAGAGACGACCACCCCAATGAGCGGCAGCGAGAGGCGGTCCCCTCCCCCGGGGGCAGCGCTGCGGGGCGCCAGGCCCGGCCTGGGGGGTACGCGGGGAGCGGAGGGGAGGGGCGGGGGGAGCCGCCTGCTCGGCCCGGCCCGGCCCTGCCCTGCCCTGCCCGCCGTGGGGTGCGCAGCCCCCGGCGCCCCGCTGGCCCGCGCGGTCGGGCCGCTTCCCGGCTGTCACATGGCTGCCGCCGCCCCCGGAGGGTTTCAGGCCGCGCTTCGCTTTCGCTTTGGCCCCGCCGAGGGGATGCCGCTCCTGGCGGGAGTCTGAGGGGACTCTGAGAGGGCTGAAGAGGGGCTGAGATGCCCGGAGCTCTGGAGGGGCTCCCTGAGGTGCTGCCAGCCCGCCTCTGGCCTTCCGAGTAGGAAAAGTACAAAATAATAATAATAGCATCGCAGCTCTGGACAGTTAATGCTACTCAGAGAGGAGCAGAAGTGACGAGAGCAGTGCGCAGTGGCTGCCCGTGTGCTTGCTGTGAAGGGCCCTTCACGGGCGCACAAACCCCATAGCAGAGCTGGTCGCTCCTAGCAGTCCTGGGGACCTGGCAGCACCTCCCTGTGAGGGGTGCCTGCAGAGTGGGTTGTCCGGAGCCTGCCGGCACCACAGCCTTGTTTTGCGGTGAGCTCTGCCACCCTGGCCTTCCCTCAGTGCCCCTCAAACATGGCACACGGTCATGGCTCGTAACCCCAGCTCTGCTCCCCACCCCAAAGCCCAGCTGATGCCTTGTGCCCATAGTATTCATTGTCTTTCATTAATTTTCTCTTCAGTCACAGTGCTGAGTTTGATCCTGCTTATCTGTGTTTTTCTGCAAGAAATCTCCATGAAATCAAGCACTAGGCAGCAAGATACTGGAAAATGGCAAAATAGGACAGAACCTGTCCCTAATTACACAAATCCCTCCTCACGTGCCTTCCCCAGTGACTGCCCAGAAACTATGTCCTGAATTTCTAACAGAAAACATTTTGCAATAAGTGAAATACAGGGAAACAATAGCCTAATTTACCCAGTAAGAATAAGATCTCCTCCCTGAAAAGAGTAACCCAGATAAAAGGAGAGAGTGAGGAGGTAGGTGACTAGGCAGTCGTTGAGGCCTATTTGCTGGTGCTGCCCAGGAGATTAAATCTGCCCTAACACAACAGAGCAAGGGGCTGGAATCAGGTTATCTGCCCTCTCCTACCCCCATCCCACTGCATTTTTATCGACTGCTACCTTTGGAGGCACAGAAAACAAAAGGGAAGGGGAAAATGCAGAAAGTGAGAGGGAGGGACTTTGCTTTTTAGTTTAAAAAGAGGCATGCACCTACTAATCTGTTACCTCACTTTCATTCCAGGGCATTTTATGCTAAATGTTTGAATAGAAGTAGTTTCAGTTCTACTTACAAACTGACAGAATTCAAGGAATGTCAAGGAAAGTTACTAGTCCATCAAGCATCTATGGTATTTTAGGTAAATTATATTTTTCTTTGTTGGCCTTTTTAACATAAGAAAAGGTGGTCTCAAAGAAGCAAAGCATATCCCTAATCAGCTGAATGAAAGAACTTCCACCTTCAGAGTCACAGGGAGGAGAGCTGCCTGGCGGAAAAGTGTGGTGATGAACAGCAGCAAAACGTTGCAAGGTGACTGAGCCTGTGTCGCATGACAGGGTGCACCAAGAATGCATCAGGAGAGGGATGAATGAGCTCACAGCTGCCCCTTGGTGCAGTTTTCTCAATATTGTAATTTACCAACATTTGTAGGAAAAAATAAACAACAAATTAAGATGTATACCTGGCTTATATATATATATATATATATATGTTTACAGATGCTTGCAAGCTCTGTTCATGAGTTTATTTATGATAATGGTATGCATGAGCCTAAGTGACATCCTGCTTTGAAGAAAAGAGCTGTCAGAAAAGTGTTCCAGGACACTCTGCACCTCATTTGTCTCTGGGAAATGAAGACAACCGGTTTGTACAACCTGTGGCACGTATAACCTGTGGCACAAGTGCTGGGTCAGGAAGGCCAGTGCAGGAAGGTGCTCTCGCAGTGGGAATTAGGGAACAGCTTTCTGTACCTGGGCTGAGAAGAATTCCTATGTCCTTGGGCAAGATGCTGTGCCTTACATTTCCTATATAACAGAAAGACTATTTCTGTTAAGTTGCACATAATGCATCCGTCTGTATTTCAGCCAGGTACTGAAACCTAGTCCGTACTGAGGGAGAACTGTGTTTGTCGCAAAAACCTGCTGCCTGTTTTCTTTCTAAGCTTCAAACAACTTGAATTTATTGAAGATTTCTTTCATGGTATAACCTCTCTCATCTTTTTACCTTGCCTAGAACAGGTGAGTGTTTGGTAGGGCAAAAAGTAGTGCTGTAGGTCTGCAAGGATAGTTTGTGTTAGGATTTATCCTTGGGTTTGAGATTTTTTTTTTTTTTTAAATGCATTAAGTCATTGCATTTGTCCAGTGTACATAGAACACCAGATACACAGGCACTATCTGATAGTCTGCAAACTGCCCAGATGTGTTAAAGTTATTAAAAGTTAAAAAAAAATAAAGGTAGAACTTTTGTCTTTGTAGTTTTAAAGAAAATTTACATTGCATGGTTGTACACTTCTCTAGTTCCACTAAGAACAAATCTAAGTCTTCAAATTAGAACACAAGTGTGAAGATTTCCTGAAGTAATTAATTGAATTAGAAAGGAGAGTTAAGGAGATTCTGCCACACATGAAGAACTAAACGGTCAGGATTCCTATTTTGAGTAGGTTGAGGAGGAAACTGTTTGTACATTATACATTACTGTTTAGACAGTTAGTAATGTTTTTGAGAGCTCCCAAGCCCCATCTTCAAAAATTTGGAGAGTTAACATTTTTCTGACATTCAGTGAAACATCCTGATTCAATAAGGTGCCATAATAACATGTAGAAAGGGAAGGAACATTGCTTGATTTGTCCTACTTAATATTTAAGTGTAATATCCAGTACTTAGGCTCTGTGAATCCGGTTCCAGACTCAGTGCTAGCAAGCAGGGCTAAAAGCTGTCCAAAGATGAATGCTACTCCAGGCAGATGTAACAGCTGGGGAATACTCATTCGGTTCAAGCTGTAGCCAGTATTCACCCTCTATGGCTGAAGGTGGCTACTTCAGAGAAAGCTGCAAGAGCCCCGATATAAGCATTCTGGATAGATTAATCTTGTTTCTCCCTATCTCCTATTACTTAGACTTACTGATGAAGATTTGCATCACTTCTAAATCGATAATACAAAAACAGCTTTATTAGTAATATAGGTCTCAATCCATATATTTTTTTTCTCTGACTGCCATTCAGACCTTGCATTTAGTGACATTTTATGACAGTAAGTTCCACAAGTTGACTGTGCTTTGCACAGAAAATTCCTAAGATCTCTTTTCCATTTCCTCTTGCCTCATTTGTGTATTACTCATGCATGTCATGAGGGTGGCCAGGAACTTTCTGGTCTACCTTATTTAAGGCCCATTCTATTTTACAAACCTGCATTGTTCACCTTGCCCCCTGCTTATCCCAATGCAGCCATTGTTTTTTGAACCTCACTGTTATTTGTAGCACTGACAGATCACATTGCTTTTTCCTGGGCCATTTTATTTCTGCTTTTTCCTTTTTTGAGATCCTATTCCTGGCAGGAGCTTCCCACTGAACCTCCCTGATGACCAAGAATACGCAAACCTTTCTCCTACGCCTGCCTCCCCTTTCCTATGCTATCCAAGATTTCATTAGCTTATTTTACTGCTAGTGCCCTCTGACTGGAGAGTTGCACTCTGTTAGCCACACCAGCGTCCAGATTTCCATCCTGAATCACAACAGCAAGTGTACAGGCAGATTGGTGGATGTGTTTTCCAGTCCCTGTGTCTGCTGTTTAGCATTTGCTAAGCTGCCCTGGGCCTTTCTACAATTCTGCCCAGGCTGCCAAACTCTTGGCCAAGCAGCCACTTGTGCTGTCAGAGATGGATGCAGTCCATTTGCACATTCCCTTCTTCCCTCAAACTGTGCTTCTTATCACCAGATAGAAAACAGGATTTTTTTTGAGCAGTAGCAAAGGGCACCAATGAAGTGGGGTCTCTTACTTGCTCCAAAATACTCTTAAATGTTAGGAGTATTAGAAGTGGTTAAACAGCTCCTTTCCCCTTCCCCACTTGGATGTATCTGCCACAGGCAGCCCCTTCCTTCTGGATTAGTGTTAAAGTGAGAGACATTGTTAAAAGGCTAATAAAAAACCAAGGAGCATAAATACGAAGTGATTTTTAAGTAAATATGTTTTTTTTTTCTTTTCCCAAGGAATGCTCAGCTGTTAGTGTTGCATTTGTCAGCTTGTAAAAAGGTGAGTTTTCACTGAAGAGCAGGAACAGGTCAAAGAGAGACAAAGGCATGCTCTGAGATAAAGAAATTGAGGCAAGCAGAAGTATCTGCTCCGCACATTGAAGGTGTTGCATTACTCTGAGCAATGTCCAGAGAGGGAGAAGTCTGCATAGCAAAATGGTCATAAAATACTTTTTTTTTTTTTTTTTTGGTAC